>NC_053495.1:20318988-20583988 GCF_905171775.1 Rana temporaria
AAAGATGTCCGTCGGACATGTCCGATGGTTAGTACACCTAATCGGACATGTCCGCTGGTTATGACGTGTAACCAGCGTCCTGAAATTGATTCGACGCATGCGTGGGAGCATTGCACTTCCGTGTTTGAGAACGTCGGTGTCTTCTACGTCACCACGTTCTCTGTCCGCGGGGATTTTGGTATGATGGTGTGTACACACATCAGACCAAAAGCTCCCAGGAGACATGTCCGATGAAAACGGTCCACGGACCATTTTCATCGGACATGTCTCCTCGTGTGTACAGGGCCTCAGGCTTTTTATACAGTTAGCAACTAAAAAGCATGCTGCAGTAATCACAGGGACAATGACACACTCCACCCACAACATCACACAAAGGGGTGCTAACGAGTCCCCCTCAATCCACATCTTAGACAGACTTTCTGACTCCGCGATAAGCTATTCCCACCTGCTACATAATCCACATTCCTTTAGTAAACATGAGTCAGACGTCTGACCTTGAGGGTGCCAAGTCACATCGCATATTATCATCAATAGTATTTTCACACAAAACAGTAATTAGCATCACACAATAGACAATAGAATGCAATCACAGCAAGCTTTATCACTACACCCAGGTAGACTTAATTAGCACAATAGACAATGAAATATCTTAGGAGCCAGACTCAATTAACACTTCAACAGTATGTGTCCCCACATGAATGAATACTGTCCTATTGACCTGTTGGGGTCAGAATAAACCACTTGTAATATTTCAAGATATCCTGGAATACATGTATTATCATTACTGTCCCATCTCATGTAATCCGAGATATAATTTCTCAGTCATCCTATGCCCCTATTGGACATAGGATGACCCTAGACACAAGAGTCATTGGTGAAGCTGGCACAGGAGTACCCAGCATCCTTCAAAAGTCTCTGGGTATCACGGGCCATTCCGTTACAATAAGCAGCTATGCTAAGACATTGCATAGGTATGGTCCACCGATGTCACCAATGGTTGAGCGTGTAGGTGGCACTAAGTGGCTGAAAGAGGCTGGAGGAGATCAGCACTGGAATGCAACAAAGGATTAAAACAAGTAAAAAGTATGTTATGGAAATTTTTTTACTTGTTTATAGTACACAGTGCCCAGAGCACACTATGGGGCATACACTATAGACACACTCCTAAACCTTGTGGACAGCCTTCCCAGAAGAGTTGAAGCTGTTATAGCTGCAAAGGGCTATTGTAACTATTGATACGCCGCGTAACTTCTAGTTTGCTCCACAAAACAAGATATGCCTGAAGCTGGGCTAGAACGGACTGGCGTACGTCTTAGTACGCCGTCGGATCTAAGGTGCATATTTACGCTGGCCGCTAGGTGGCGTTTCCGTCGATTTCTGCGTCGAGTATGCAAATTAGCTAGATACGGCGATCCATGAACGTACGTACGGCCGGCGCATTTTTTTACGTAGTTTCCGGAAGGCTTTTTTCGGCGTATAGTTACCCCTGCTATATGAGGTGTATCCTATGTTAAGTATGGACGTCATTCCCGCGTCAAATTTTTTAAATTTTACGTCGTTTGCGTAAGTTGTTCGCGAATAGGGCTTTGCGTAGAATGACGTTCACATCGTAAGCATTGGCTTGTTGCGAGTTAATTTGGAGCATGCGCACTGGGATGCCCCCACGGACGGAGCATGTGCCGTTAAAAATAAACGTCATTTACGTTGGGTCAAGTAAAATTAACATAAAACACGCCCACATCTTTAACATTTGAATTCCGCGCCCTTACACCGGCAGATTTACGCTACGCCGCCGTAACTTTGGAGGCAAGCGCTTTGTGAATACAGCACTTGCCTCTCAAAGTTGCGGCGGCGTAGCGTTACTACGATACGCTACGCCGGACTAAAATTACGATCCGCTACGTGGATCTGGCCCCATGTGTGTGTAAAGGCAGGCGTCCCAATACTTTTGGTAATATAGTGCAGCTATAAAGAAGTGAATGTGACTTTCTCCATGCATTCGTTGGTGGTGAATGAATCATTGCCATTTTATAACACATGCACCTGGAAGATGTACTTGCAGTGAATGTTTGTGAATGTCAGAGTCACTGCTTTGTGAATATTAAATTAAAATAAGTGCAGCGCTACCATCTATTTCAATGAACGCATCTACAGTGCTCATTAAAATAACTGTTTACAATATCCACACTGTTAGGTAGATTCAGAGAGAAGTGCCTACAGTTACGGCGGCGTAGCTTAGTGTGTTTAGGCTACACCGCCGTAAGTTAGCGAGGCAAGTACATGATTCACAATGTACTTACCTGCTAAGTTACGGCGGCGTAGCCTAAATCGGCGGGCGTAAGGGCGCCTAATTCAAATGTGTTTGAGGGGGGAGTGTTTTATGTTAATGGCGCTTGACCTTACGTTTTTCACGTTTTTTTTTGACTGCGCATGCGCCGGGCGCCTACATTTCCCAGCGTGCATTGCGGCTAAGTACGCTGCACGGGCCTATTGATTTTGACGTGGACGTAAAAATTTCGAATTTCGACGTGGGAACGGCGTCCATACTTGACATTACTATTCCAACTAGGGCCTAGCTCTAACTTTACGCGGCCTATCTTTTACGTAAACGGCGTAAAAGTACTGCGTCGGCCGGGTGTACGTTCGTGAATCGGCGTATCTCCTCATTTACATATTCTATGCCGACCGCAATGGAAGCGCCACCTAGCGGCCATCCAAAATATTGCAATCTAAGATAGGACGGCACAAGCCGTCGTATCTTAGATATGTTTAAGCGTATCTCTGTTT
The DNA here is from genome assembly GCF_905171775.1 of Rana temporaria. NCBI lineage: Eukaryota > Metazoa > Chordata > Amphibia > Anura > Ranidae > Rana > Rana temporaria. The sequence goes on from NC_053495.1 coordinate 20,321,776, forward strand.
GAGCATCCACTTAAACATAAGTCGGCGTAGATTCTGAGTTAGGTCGGCTTATCTACTGATAAGCCGGCCTAACTCTTTGTGAATCTACCTACACGTATTCATGTGATATCTAGTTACTATCATTCCAATATACAAACCATATCAGTATTAAATACAAAGGAAATCTAATATATAAGTGAATGACATACAAATTCAAATAAACAGTTGTGTTTAAAGTGACAGTTCGTCTGAAGGTAGTGTGAAATCCATATGGGAAAGTTAATAAATCAATAAACAAGTCCAAAAAGTTTTCGTGATCACTTCCCGTCACCACTGTGCTCCCACCCCTCTCACCTTAAAGATATGTTACAACGCAAGGTGAGAGCTGTGGGAACACAGTAGTGGGCATATCATGTAAAAATAGAGATAAAGAAGATATCGGCACTGTGCCAGTCTTAAGCTGGCCATAGATGGATAGAATTTTGAATTGAAATTCTAATGCCCCGTACACACGATCGGTTTTCCCGTTGGGAAAAAAACAAAACAATGGTTTTCCCGACGGAATTCCTTTCAAGCCTGGCTTGCATACACATGGTCAGTTCGATGAACTTTTGACTGCCAAGAACATAAAAGACTTATGCCGCGTACACACGGTCGTTTTTTGGTGATGAAAAAAAAACGTAATTTTTTAGCATGAAAAAAAAACGACGTTTTTCAAACTTCATTTTAAAAAACGACGTTGCCTACACACCATAGTTTTTTTTAAAATGCTCTAGCAAAGCGCGGTTACGTTCAGCACATACGGCGGCACTCTGTTCCATTCAAGCTCGCGTCATAACTTGCTTCTGAGCATGCGCGGGTTTAAAAACGTTGTTTTAAACGTCGTTTTAGCCTACACATGGTCATTTTTTATGACACAAAAAACAACGTTTTGAAAAACGACATAAAAAATTGAAGCATGCTCGAATTTTTTTATTTGTCGTTTTTCAGAAGACATGAAACAACGTTTTCCCCACACACGGTCATTTTAAATGACGTTTTTAAAAATGTCGTTTTTTTTCATCACAAAAAACGACCGTGTGTACGTGGCATAAGAAGAGCAGAGAAAATGAAGTTCTGTGCTTCTGAGCATGTGTCGATTTGTTTCCGAGCATGCGTGTTTTTTTTTTGCATATTGGAAAAGCATACAGGCGAACAGTTTTCCGGCTAGGATTTTTTCCTGACGGGAAAAAAGAGATCCTGCTCGCTTATTTTTCCCGGCAGTTTTCCTGTAGGATATGACCCCGTAGGAATCTGCTGACTGTGGGGGTACTCGATAGGAGGGAGGGGCCAGGAGCAGCAAAGAGGGACCCGAGACGTGGAGGATCTGCACAGAGGAGGTAAGTATAACATGTTTGTTATTTTATTTATTTTTTAAAAGAAGACTTTACAATCACTTTAACAACCGATGACTCATCCACTGTCAGTGGGTTTCCCCACTGACAAATTAATGTAAACAAAAGCATGCAGACAATGAAAAAAATAAAAATAAAACAGCGTGGGGTCCCCCCCCCCGATCCATACTAGGCCCTTCGGGCCCATCTTCAATCATGATGCCCGCCGCCACCGCCGACCTGAAAAAAAAAGGTCTGCCCCCACTGTCTGACAGCTCAGCCGCCTGACAGTTCTTAAATAACTAAGAGGCGGGACCATCTGATAACATCACCGAGTGACCCCGCCCCCTTGTGACATTATCGACCCAGCCCACTGGGTTTTTTCATTTAATTTTCATTGCCGGTGTTCTTTTCGCACACAAGTCGCATGTCTATCATGCAGGTGTGACTTGTAATGCGACTTTTGAGAATTTATATTGAGGTCTATGGCCCTAAAGTCACATGAAAGTCGGACCAAAGTAGTGCAGGTGTGAAGAGTAATGATTGGGAAATGGTGTGACTTGTGATGCACCTTCGGGGTCCACAAGTGTCCATGGGGCCTTACTGAATGAAAACCACATACACTTTTAAGCCTCGTACACACAATCCGATGGGAATTGTGTGATGGCAGGATGCTGTCGGATAATCCGACCGTTTGTCGGTCAATTGTTGTCGTATTTTCAGACAACAAATGTGGGATAGCATTCTTTAAAAATTGTGATGTTGGATTATCCGATGATGTGTACAGAAGTCCGTCGGAAAAAAATCCAAAGCACAAACACGCATGCTCGGAAGCAATGCTAACCATAAGACAACATTAGCAGAAGTTGCCCAAAGGGTGGCGCTAAAGAGCGGAAAAACCACATAGTTTCGTATTTGTTGGCCAACAATTCTTTGCTGTTTGCATGTAATACAAGATCACGGCCAACGCCCTTCGGACAAAAGTCCTACGCTTTGTCCGCGGAAAATCCGATCGTGTGTATGAGGCTTCAGAAATTAATTAGTTTCATCATTTTTTTCCAACCTGCTTCTTTTAATTTTCTCATCGCTACGGTCGAAAAAAAAAACATCGATTTGACCCCCACTAACGATTAGAATGAACAACATTTCTTAAAACCTTCTTTCCTATGATGTTCCCTTCACAATTCTACCTATCGATGGCCAGCTTTGTGTTTTCTTTCATTTCATGGTCTGTACCCTAAACATTCCCCTCGATCGGTCTTCAGTGTTGCCAACCTACCAGATTGAAATTTACTGGCACGACACCCGAAATTTACTGGCGCTGCCATGTTTTTACTGGCATTTCACAAAAGTTACTGAATTACATTTTTAGGTGCAAATTTCAGGATTTAGGCGACAAACAAGTACGCTAGGCAAATAGCAATGTGATTTAAGGTAAAAAAACATATTTTTGTTATTTTCCATATAATAAGGGCAAATTATTTAGTCACATCACCCCCTGCCTCCATCCCTCCCTCTGCCACCAACACCCCCTGCCTTTACCCCCGTCTGCGGTGCCACAATCTCCCCCTGCCTCCAATCTCCCTCTGCCTCCAATCCCCCCCAGGCCCCCTGCCTCCAATCACCCCCGGCCTCCATTGTCCCCTGCCTCCATCTCCCCCTGCGGAGCCACCAACAACCCCTGTCTCCATCCCCACCCTCTGCAATGCCACCATCCCCCTCTGTGGTGCCACCAACACCCCCTGACTCCAATCACCCCCTGCCACTAACACCCCCCTGCCTCCAATCTCCCCCTGCCTCCATTGCCCCCTGCCACTAACACCCCCCTGCCTCCAATCTCCCCCTGCCTCCATTGCCCCCTGCCACTAACACCCCCCTGCCTCCAATCTCCCCCTGCCTCCATTGCCCCCTGCCTCCATCCCCCTCTGCGGTGCCACCAACACCCCCTGCCTCCATCCCCCACCCTCTCCGGTGCCACCATCCCCCTCTGCGGTGCCACCAACACCCCCTGCCTCCAATCTCCCCCTGCCCCAACTGCCCCCTGCCTCTATCCCCCTCTGTGGTGCCACCGCAGCCACCATCACCCCCTGCCTCCAATCACCCCCTGCCTCCAATCTCCGTGTGCAGTTCCAAGCCGAACCGATCTCGGTTTATTTTTACTGGCACATTTCCGCAACCACTGACATATTTACGAACAGGGGAAAAAAGTGCCAGTTTTTACAAACTGTCCGTAAAAATACGGACGGTTGGCAACACTGTCGGTCTTACGTACGTTCCGTCCTCATTGCTGCGGTAGAACACCAGGAAAGGGTCCGACTTTCCGAAGAAGTCTTTCTTGTCCAGCTTGTTGGCGCACAGCTGCATAGTAACAATATCCTAAAAGACAAAGAAAACACTACGGTTACAATCATGGAATAAGGACACGGCTAGTCTGACTTTTACACAAATACTTTGTAACAAATGTATGTCAACTATGGAGTTGATTACTAAAGGCAAATAGACTGTGCACCAAAGACGTGTGCGCACAGGGTGTGCCGGGTGTGCCTAATCACCCCGTGTGGTGCAGATTCCCCCTGTTTAGACCCCTGATATTTCACCAAAGCCCCATAACGGCTCCTAAATAAATAACTAAATAAAAATAATCAAACTAAAAATGACTGAAGTGCTCTCCCGGGGGGGGGGGGGGGGGGGGGGGATACCTTGCGGGAGCGCTCCCATGTCCAGCATTTGTCATCCATAGCCTCCGAATGCAGGACTGACCCCACGGCGCCCACGTCATTGCGCTGCTATCAATCTATCCATCAAGAGCCGAGAACACCGGGCAGAGAGATTGCGTGTCCTCGCCGTGGGACATTCCAGGGCTCAGGTAAGTAAAATGTTGGGGCTCGGGGGGGGGGGGGGGGGTTTGGCGGTAACTGTCATAAGTTTTTTCACCTTAATGCATAGGATGCATTAAGGTGAAAAAATAAGAGGGTTTACAAACCCTTTAAACTAAAAGAGGAATTAAACCTCAATGTGCCATCTGAGCCGCACGACCAGGTCACTCTTCCACTGGTACACTCATGGGTATTGATGAAAGTAATTATCCTAAAAGGCTTTTTGCAACCCACCCAAGCCCCCCACTTCCATAGTGTAAGGGTCAGGAAGTCTACAGCCGGCTCTCCTGGGTGCAGTTCTCCTGTCCTGTCCTGGGTAGGGTGACCACGTGTCCCGGATTGCCTGGGACAGTCCCGCATTTTTCAGGTCTGTCCCGGGCAAATTCATTCCAGGACAATACAGTGTCCCGAAATGAAACTCACACAGCCACCCACCAGGCCAATCTGATGCCCCCAAAAAAGGCCGCCACATCACCGCTTTACTCACTGACAGTACTTGTCCTGGCCCGGGAATGCCTGGAGGAGCACAATCCCCGCCCCCTGCTTGTGATTGGAGAAATCATAAATCCCGCCTCTTGTGTCCAATCACTGTGCAGTGATTCGTTACATCACAAACTAATTTTTGGGAAGGGAGGGTGTCCCTGAATGGTAGTTTTGAAATGTGGTCCCCCTAGTCCTGGGCCTCCCCATGCTGGTCACATATGTACTAGTGTGGGGTGTTTGGCTCTCATACCCCAAGGGCACTAGTGCGCCTCCTAGGGTTGCCACCTTTTCTTCAAGTCAAACCCGAACACTTTAGCGGCACACAGCAATTTTTTTTCAATTGTATAAACTATACATATATTTTGCTATTAAATAACATTTCTAATCATATGAAGTTAATAACAAGAGCCCCCCTTTACATTAGAGTCCCCCTTTACATCGGAATCCACAGAGTTCCCTTTCACTGTAAGGGGGGGCCTCTGCAAACTCTGATGTAAGGGAGAACTCTGGGGCCTCTAACATAAGGGATGCTCTGGGAACCCTGATTTAAGGGGGAACACTGAGAATTTTGGTGTACGGAGAGGACTCTGATGTAAGAGGGAACACTGTGGCCTCTGGTGTAAAGGGGAACTCTGATGTAAGGGGTGCTCTGAGAACCATGATTTGCCTTAGTGTACTTACTCAGAGGCAGGAGAGAGAAGAGGGAGACTTCAGTCACAGAGAGGGACGGATGGTGAGCTCACTCACCCCTTGGCAGTCAGCACTTCTCATCCAGATGTACCTGAGGCTGCTGGACTTTACATTTCCGGCTCCAACTTTCCTTTTCTAAAGGCACGGAGCTGGGGATTGGAGTGTGGGAAGACACAGAGGGGAAGGCGCGGGGGGAAGAGCTACAGATCGAGCCCTCTCTCCTCTCCCGTCTGTGTGTGTTTGGGGGGGGGGGGGGGGTTGTTAGTGCTGGCTTTGGGGAGTGTGAAGGAGTGTGACAGACACTTTCGGCTTAGACAACTGCAGCCAGCAACCCTGCTGGGAAGCCATAGTCCATTCTGAATAATGTGTCCGGGTTTCAGGCGGTCTGAAACCCGGATGCATGATTCCAAACCCGAACTGTCCGGGTGAATCCTGGACAGGTGGCAACTCTAGCTCCTCCTAGCCTGGCATATAACTGGGCCCTGACTCACCAATGACATAACTGCAGAGGGGCTCTTAAAAGGGCCTAGCACTTGGTGACACTACTTACTGTAACCAGACGTTATTCTGGAACAGAGCCACCTACTGGCAGACTGGCTAACTGCACCTGCTTACATAGGTGTATTGGATATTTAGAAAAATATGGATACGGTTTAGTGTTTGTGTCATATAGATGTCACATGGGAATGCTCACACATATGGTAAGCAGTGATCTCCTTCCTTTTTTGGCCCCGGAGGGCTCTTTGCGGTGGCGGCTCATCTTGTACCTCCTGTACTCGTGTAATTAATATGTATCAGATGTGACACAGAGGCTGATGAAGTGTTAGCCTGGCTGACGATAATTGCTGGAAATGACTGTCTATTCTGCAGCATCTTGTGTTTGTTTAGCTCAAGTCTGAGAATCTGAGCTTCACACAGCCAGCTGTACCCGCGGGGCCACATCCCGCTTCCCGCCTTACCGCTACAGAGGAAGGGAATGCCAGGAACCCGTCCCACTGGGAATCTGACCATTTCGGGGATCACAGATCAGCCCTCCAGGTAGGATTTGCCCCCTTCATGACCGGGCCATTTTTTACGTTACGGCACTGCGTCGCTTTAACTGACAATTGTGCGGTCGTGCGACGCTGGACCCCAAAAATGTATGTCTTTTTTTTTCCCACAAATAGAGCTTTCTTTTGGTGGTATTTGATCCCCTCTGTGGTTTTTATTTTTTGTGCTATAAACAAAAAAAGAGCGTCAATTTTGAAATAATAAATAATAATAAATATCGCAAAAAAAATTAATGTAAAAAAAAAAATTTCCTCATCCGTTTAGGCTAATATGTATTCTTCTACATATTTTTGGTAAAAAAATTGTAGCGTCAACAAAATAGGGAATAGATTCATGCAGGCCCAGACTGGCCATAGGGCATACCGGGCATATGCCTGGTGGGCCGCGGTGGCCTGCGGGCCGCATGTCACATTTTCCCCCAGTGTAACATGCAGGGGGTCCAGAACTGTTAGGGGGGTGTCTGTGTAACAAACTGTGGGGGGGCTGTGTAATGTAAAGGGGTCCAGAGGTGCAGGGTGCTGTGTAATGTAAAGGGGTCCAGAGGTGTGGTGCTATGTAATGTAAAGGGGTCCAGAGGTTCAGGGTGCTGTGTAATGTAAAGGGGCTCAAAGGTGCAGGGTGCTGTGTAATGTAAAGGGGTCCAGAAGTGCGGTGCTATGTAATGTAAAGGGGTCCAGAGGTGCAGGGTGCTGTGTAATGTAAAGGGCTGCAGGGTGCTGTGTAATGTAAAAAGGTCCAGAGGTGCAGGGTGCTGTGTAATGTAAAAGGGTCCAGAGGTGCGCTGCTATGTAATGTAAAGGGGTCCAGGGTGCTGTGTAATGTAAAGGGGTCCAGAGGTGCAGGGTGCCGTCGCGCTCCCCCCCCCCCCAGGCTGCTCAGTCTTAAATGACCGGGCCTATTTTTTGTCCCAGTCCGGGCCTGGATTCATGGCATTTTTATTAATATTTTTTACTAATAATGGCGGTGATCTGCGATTTTTAGCAGGACTGTGACATTACGGCGGACAGATTGGACACTTTTTGGAACCAGTGACATTAATACAGCGATCAGTGCAATAAAAACGCACTGATTACTGTATAAATGTCACTGGCAGGGAAGGGGTTAACACTAGGGGGCGATCAAGGGGTTAACTGTGTTCTAGGGAGGTGTTTCTAACAGTGGGGGGATAGTAGAGGATAGTAGAGAGAGAGATCGCTGTTTCTGATCCCTAGGAACAGCAGATCTCTCTCTAACTCCCCTGTCAGAATGGGGATCTGTCTGTTTACATTGACAGACTCCCGTTCTGGCTCTCTGTGGAGTGATCGCGGGTGGCTGGCGGACATCTTGGCTGGCGGCCATGCGCATCGGCTCTCCACCATTTTACTCACCTGAGCCAGATCGTTCCCTGGGCAGAGACGTGCTCTACCTCTCTGCCCGGGGTTCTTGGCTCTTGGTTGGATAGATTGATAGCAGCGCAGCCATTGGCTCCTGTTGCTGTCAATCAAATCCAATGACGTGGGGGGCGGGGCCGAGTCCGGCATTCTGTGTCTTTGGACGCAAATTCTGGACTTGGTGTGCACTGTAAACCCCAGGCGGAGCGCTTTTCCTAGGGGGCTTCCAGATGCCAGGAGGAGCTGCGAGCTCCGACAGGGGTCCCCAAAAGACGAGGTTTGGGGCCACAGTGGAGGGAAGTAAAAATAAAAAATAAAAACAAGGGTTTAGTAAACGTTGAAGCAGTTGTGTGCTGATCCTTAAAGTGTTACTAAACCCAGGACTCTGCATTCACTATATCTGGTCTCCCACAGTACACAGAACATGGAAATGCAATTATTTGAGTAAATATAAACTGCTAAATCCCTTTTTTCATCAGCAGTATAAAGCAGTCTTGTGACTTCTATCAGTGTCTGGTTAAAGCTTGTAGGAGGAGTTTTCATTCTGCACTGACCCTCTGTCTGGACAGTGCCGATTGGCCCTGTGCTGATCACATGCACCCTCCCAAGAAAAAAAAGAACAACTCTCTAGCAATACACACCAAACTGAGCATGTGCAGCCTGACTCCATAGACTCTGTGTTATCAGGAAATATCAGGGGACAGTGGGAAGAAGGGAAGGATCAGAGAAGACAGGATCAAACAGCCTTTTTACACAATGCAGAGGATTAACCCCTTAGGTTGCACAGTGAGTATAACAAGCATGATTTACTGCATATACACACTGGCCCGGATTCAGAGAGCAATTGCGCCTGCGTAATTGCTTACTTGCCCGGGCGTAACGAGTGTTCTGTATTCAGAAAGCTCGTTACGCCGACTGCAGCCTAAGATATGCGTGGCATAAGGCTCTTATGCCCGCATATCTTAGGCTGCATTCTTGCGATGGCTGCTAGGGGGCGTTCCCGTAGTGGTCAGCGTATAGTATGCAAATTGCATACTAACACCGATTCACAACGTTACGCGAGCCCTGCGTACGCAGTTTACGTCGTTTGCGTACTGCGGTTTTTTGCGTAAGGCTGCCCCTTCTATTAGCAGGGGCAGCCAATGCTAAAGTATACCCGTCGTTCCCGCGTCGCGAAATTTGAAATTTACGTCGTTTGCGTAAGTGAATCGTGAATGGCGCTGGACGCCATTCACGTTCACTTTGAAGCAAATGACGTCCTTGCGACGTCATTTACCGCAATGCACGTCGGGAAAGTTTCCCGACGGAGCATGCGCACTACGCTCGGCGCGGGAACGCGCCTAATTTAAATGATTCCCGCCCCCTACGGGATCATTTAAATTGCGCGCGCTTACGCCGGGCATTTTGCCGGAGCGCCCTCGCAATTTACGGAGCTACTGCTCCGTGAATCGAGGGTAGCGCAGAAAATTTGCGGGGGCGCAGGGCAAAAACGGTGCACTGCGCCTACGTAAAAAATGCGCATATCTTACTGAATCTACCCCACTGATTTTACTGTTGTGGGTTTAGTAACACTTCAAAACATTGCACAATCACACATAACATCCATACAGACGTCCTCTTTTCTTACCACACGGACGGACGGTCCTCTGCGAGCGCACACATCTGCGCGGTGATATTCCACAGACAGTATTCAGTGTCCCCCCCCCTCCCCCTCTCCCCCCTCCTCCTCGCCTCACCTCAATTAATGGCTAAACAGACAATGATTCATAATTGAGAGTTGAAGTAAAGTGCAGTGAATCAGACAGATTCATTTACTTTCATTAAATTCCATTTTGTGTTCTGCATTCCGGCTGATATAATGACAGATGTGATCAGAAACAGATGCGGATGATAAATCCGCTACGTGATCCGGCTCCTTTTTTTTTTTTTTTTAAATGTAGAAACTTTAGTCAAACGCCCGAAAGACGGTTCAATTGTTTAAATGGAGATCACCAAAAGAGAACTAAACAGGTAAAACTTTTTTTTTTATCATTTTGGGTAGAGGAAGGGAGGGTTATAACCAGGGATGGAGATTCCCGGTGGGCCGATGGCTCAGTCGGAGGTCCGCGGCGATCTACCCGTCAACCGCCGACAGCTGGCACCTGACGGGTAGATCGAGATTCAGCGAGCATGCAGAGTAGCGCAGGAAGCGTGTGTAATATGTTCTCTCTCCTGTAACGGGACTCACGCTGCTCCCCGGCGGCACCTCCTCTCTTCTCATCCATCCCCATTTGCTTGTGACATCATCTGGGATGGACGAGAAGAGAGGAGGGGCTGCCGGGGAGCAGCGTGAGTGCCGTGACACGAGAGAGAACATATTACACACGCTTCCCGCACTACTCTGCATGCTGGATGGTAAACAATGTGCACCATAATGTGCCCTGTGCCTTGTGCCCCAATGTGCTATGTGTCCTGATGTTCTATGTGCCACGTGTCCTGATGTGCCCTGGGCCCTGTGTCCCGTGTCCTAATGTGCTATGTTTTCCCCCGATGTGCCCCATGCCCTGATATGCCCTGTGCTCTGATGTGCACAGGGCACATAAATAACCAATGGGGCCCACACACGATCGGTTTGGTCCAATGAAGACGGTCCATCAGACCATTCTCATCGGTTTGACCGATCGTGTGTACGCGGCATAACAGTGGTGCAAAAGGCTTCAGCAACGGGCAGGAGGGCAAAGATGTAAGTGTAGATGTAAACCTAATCACTACAATCTCATCTAAGCTTTAGAAACGCTGGCCCCTCCCACCAGCCATCATCTTACTACTTTGTATAGACAAATAAGGTGTGTAATGAAAAGGAAAAAGTTATATTCAGAAATTCAAAATTTAAGGGCCAGATTCACAGCTGAGATACGAGTGAGTATCTCAGATACGCCGTCGTATCTCTGTTTCTATCTATGCGGCTGATTCATAGAATCAGTTACGCATAGATAACCCTAAGATCCGACCGGTGTAATTTTTTTACACTGTCGGATCTTAGGATGCAATACCGCGGCCGCCGCTGGGGGGAGTTTGCGTCGTAAACCAGCGTCGGGTATGCAAATTAGGAGTTACGGCGATTCCCGACGGATTTTCGCGTTCGCTACGTCGCCGCTAGTCTAGTTTCCCGTCGCAAAGCTAGTCGTTTTTTTGGTGCCCTAACTTTAGTCAGCAATCGTATTGCTGTCTAAAGTATGGGCGTCGTTCCCGCGTCAAAATTTAAAATTTAACGTCGTTTGCGTAACACGTCCGGGAAAAAATGACGTCACGGCGCGCAAAGCACGACGGGAATTGCGCAACTAAGCATGCGCAGTAGGTCCGGCGCGGGAGCGCACCTAATTTAAATGGCACATGCCCATTTGAATTGGCCCGCCTTGCGCCGGAGGCCGCCGGCGTAGTTTTCATCGCAAGTGCTTTGTGAATCAGGCACTTGCGATGAAAACTTGCGGCGGTGTAATGTATCTACGATAAGTTACGCCGCCGCACTTCTACCTGAATCTGGCCCTAAATTGGTTCTGCCTGCGGTGTCTGACCTTGTCATATATAATGCACAGATTAAAAACCATGCCCTCCCCATGGCACAATTACTTTAAAAAATAACTCCATCATTACAAAACGTATACATTCCCGGCATTGCCAGTCTCCATAATACATGATCACGAGCTGCAATGTAGGAGGAGAAGATTTAATTTCATATCCCCCCCTCCCCCCTCCTTTCCCCAGATACACATGCAAATCATAAATATAAATGCAATTAAATACACCATTAATCAAAATTGCTAATATACCGGAATAAATAATCTGACACAGAAGTTGCTATATGTAATGAATTTTATGTAGGAGATTCGAGCCACATGAGAGGGAGAGAATTAACCCCTCTTTATTCAGCGCACATCTGCATAGGACACAACTGCCGGCTGAGCTTGTCTTAATGGAGATGTATACCTAGATTCAGAGACGCCGCCGCAACTTTAAGGCGGCGTAGCGTATCGTATTTACGCTACGCCGCCTTAAGTCAGAGAGGCAAGTACTGTATTCACAAAGTACTTGCCTCCTAACTTACGGCGGCGTAGCGTAAATGCGGCCCGCGTAAGCGCGCCTAATTCAAATGAGGATGGGGGGGCGTGTTTTATGTTAATTACTCGTGACCCGACGTGATTGACGTTTTTTACGAACGGCGCATGCGCCGTCCGTGTACATATCCCAGTGTGCATTGCTCCAAAGTACGCCGCAAGGACGTATTGGTTCCGACGTGAACGTAAATTACATCCAGCCCCATTCACGGACGACTTACGCAAACAACGTAAAATTGTAAAATTTCAACGCGGGAACGACGGCCATACTTAACATTGACTACGCCTCCTAGGGGCAGCTTTATCTTTAAGCGGCAAATCTCTTACGGAAACTGCATATCTTTACTATGACAGGCGCACGTACGTTCGTGAATCGGCGTATCCAGTCATTTACATATTCTACGCCGAACTCAACGGAAGCGCCACCTAGCGGCCAGCCTAAAAATTACACTTTAAGATACGACGGCGTAGGAGACTTACGTCGCTCGTATCTTAGCCTAATTTAAGCGTATCTGGTTTCCAGAATACGCTTAAATTAACGCCGGCGTAGATTCAGAGTTACGACGGCGTATCTAGTGGAAAAAAAATGCTCTCGCAAAGCTCGGTGACGTACAACACGTACGACGGCGCTATAAAGGGGAAGTTCCATGCGGATGACGCCACCCTTGGGGCTGCTTTAGCTGATTCCGTGTTAGTAAAAGACGATTTGCGATTTTCTGTCTGTTACAGCGTGATGAATGTGCTTACTCCATTACGAACGCTAGTTTTACCAGAACGAGCGCTCCCGTCTCATAACTTGCTTCTGAGCATGCGCGGGTTTTTCACGTCGTTAAAGCCCACACACGATAATTTTTTACAACCCGAAAAACGACATTGTTTAAAACGTTGTGAAAAAATAGAGCATGTTCGAAAAAAAAAAATTGTCGTTTTTCAGAAACCGAAAAATGCTCTGAAGCCCACACACCATCGTTTTAAATGACATTTTTAAAAAACGTTGTTTTTTACAACCCGAAAAATTATCATGTGTACGCGGCATAACACTTTCTTGTAGTGTCCGCCCATTGAATGCTACGCATTCAAGTAAATAGGGAAGCGTTGCAAACGCCCTTTAACTGCGTGCAATGCATGTGGTTGTGGAGTATTTGTCAGAAAAAAATGGGGTTAAATCTAGAGGAGCGTGTTGCATTGCTTCCTTGCCACCTGTCAGTAACCTCTGAAGCATGATATGAACGCAGATGGGGCTTCAGAGGGAAGGGAGATTGGACGCACATCAAAATCCTCCCTAAGCCCTGGTTTACACTAGTGCGGCTTTGGAACCGTGCTACTTCAGTGCGAATTCAAAGCCGCAGATCAGTGCAATTTGCACCTCCGATTTTGGCTTTGTTTAACCACTTCAGCCCCGGAAAGATTTACCCCTTTAATGACCAGGCCATTTTTTGCAATTCTGCACTTTAACTGACGTTGTTTTAACTGACAATTGCGCGGTCGTGTGCCGTTGTACCCAAACAAAATTGGCGTCCTTTTTTTCCCACAAATAGAGCTTTCTTTTGGTGGTATTTGATCACCTCTGCGGTTTTTATTTTTTGCGCTATAAACAAAAAAAAGAGCGGCAATTTTGAAAAAAAGGCAATATTTTTTACATTTTGCTAAAATAAATATCACCAAAAATTATATAAAAAAACTAATTTATTCCTCAGTTTTGGCCGATACGTATTCTTCTACATATTTTTGGTTTATAAAAAAAATCGCAATAAGCGTTTATTGATTGCTTTTTTGCAAAAGCTTAAGGGCCAGATTCAGAAAGATCAGCGGATCTTTCTGCTGGCGTAACGTATGTCATTTACGTTACGCCGCCGCAAGTTTTTCAGGCAAGTGCTTTATTCACAAAGCACTTGCCTGTAAAGTTGAGGCGGCGTAGCGTAAATCACCCGGCGGAATTCAAATTCGGCGGGTAGGGGGCGTGTATCATTTAAATCAAGCGCGTCCCCGCGCCGAACGAACTGCGCATGCGCCGGCCGCGACTGAATCCCAGTGCGCATGCTCCAAATCACTTTGCTAATTGTCAATGAAAGCGACGTGAGCGTAACTTAGGCCCAGCTCAATTGTGAATTGACTGACGCAAACGGCGTAACTTACGTCTGTCCCGACGTCCATACTTAACATTGGCTGCGCCTCACTATAGCAGGCGCCGGCCGTAAGTCTTACGCAAACGACGTAAACAAATACGGCGGCCTCACAATGACACCAAGGATGGGACACAATTCCTCACAATGACACCAAGGATGGGACACAATTCTTCACAATGACACCAAGGATGGGACACAATTACTCACAATGACACCAATGATGGGGGACAATTACTCACAATGACACCAACAACGGGGCACAGTTTTTCTCAATGACACCAACAACGGGGCACAGTTTTTCTCAATGACACCAACAACGGGGTACAGTTTTTCTCAATGACACCAAAAATGGGACCCAATGACGGGGAACAATTACTCACACTGAAGCAATAGGGCATTCATTTTTTCCACTGATGTCAGGACCCTTTCCACTCCTACTGACCACTGTCCAGCCCTCGTAAACTCTGAAGGACAGTAAACTGGCCCTTTGCTTAGAAAGTTTGGAGACCCCTGCCCTAGACGATGAGGAATGAGGTAACGTGCAAGGCCCAAAACTAACCAGCAGCTCCTACGGGGGGTAGTGCTACATTAGCTTTCCCTAGCAGTCACAAATCATGCCATGTGGCGGCATGGGCGTCCGCTCCATAGGACAAGGGGGGGCAATTGACCCCCCCTGGAAAATCGAGAAGGTTTTGAAGAGTCTCGCGGCCACGGGCTGTCTGAGCGGTCACACAGACACAGCGAGCAGAGTGAAGCTGCCTCCCTCTCCAGTGTTTATGTGTACACAGGGGGAGGGAACCTGCTGTGACCCAGCCATACTGATGGCTGATCTGAGGTACTGAATGGGATGGGGGGAGGGGAGGTCCATCTGTGCAGAAAGGGGGGTTTGTGCTGAATGAGGGTCCATCTGTGCTGAAGGGGGGGTCTGTGCGGAATGGGGGGCTGTGCTGAAGGGGGGGGGTCCATCTGTGCTGAATGGAGGGGTCTGTGCTGAAGGGGGGTCTGTACATTCTCTAGGCTATGATTATATGGGCATGGAGTGAAGCTGAATTATCTCAATAGCTATTTCACACTGCCAATTGGCCGCGTTATCGGTAAAGCGCCGCTTTACCATCGTTTTAGCTGCGCTATTCTGTCGCTAGTGGGGCGCTTTTAACCCCTGCTAGCGTTTGAAGAAAAGGGTTAAATGTGTATCACCACTGCGGAAGCGCCCCCCTCTGAACAAATTTCAGCGGACCCCCATGTGTGGTGGTACAGGACTATAAGGAGATAAAAAAGGTGTGAGACTTCAATGGCACTTCAAAATCCCAGTCAATGAGCCCCAGTGAGCCCTGTAGACGTTCGTTCCTTTGATTTAAGTGTTACAAGTTAAAAATAATCAGAGCCATTCAAACAATGGTTCAGCCGTTATAGAAAACCGTTTCATTGTATACAGACCCGGCAATTGCTGAGCTCCTCCGCCGATAAGATGATCGTCCCGCATTTCTTCCCCGGAATCCCCCTGGGTGAGGAAAGTAAAAAAAACATAAGTAAAAAGATAAAAAGAATAGACAGAAACACAACCATTTATCAACCCAGACACCTGATTGGTCCTGCTGACAGAGACCCGGAGCGGATGACAGATTGAGGTCTGAGGCCATTGTGCCGCGGCAGACATGCAATTACTGTCTGTCTATCTTTCGCCTCAAAGGTTTACTGCTGCCCCTTTAAAGCTTGTTAGGCGCAAATGACAAACACACTGGTGGAGATAGAAAGTCATTTCGGCGATCCCGCCAGACTCAGGGGGCAGGAATGCGTTCCGCCATTTTACCCCCGCAACCGCGCTCCTTCATCTCTCTTCATTTAGTCGCTTTCCTTGAAGTGGGTGAAAAGATTTCCCTCGTTCGCTCCAGAATAAATCTTTATTTGTGACCTTTTACTTTCAATCTGCCTGAAACATAAATACTGCGCTGGGGGTTATTCCCAAGGAGCTCGGTGGAGGTCTTAAAAAAAGGAGTCCTCCGTCAGTCTGCAATGCAATTCATCATTTTCTGAAATAAAAATGACCTTTGGTTGGTGGTCACCTTCGCTCATTTTGCTCGTTGGTCCTTGAAGAAGACGGGGGTCATTGCTCAGAAATAGCTACTGATTGACTCTTTAAGCCAGTGTTTGTCAACTCATTACATGGAGGGGGTCTAAACTGCTGCCCTTGGACCACACATGATATTCAGTATACTGTATGTAATGCTACAGAAGACTGTCAGAGACTGCAGACCTACTACAAGAGATGGTCACAAGCTACAGACATACTACCACAGATGGTCAGAGATTGCAGACATGATACAATAGATGGTCAGAGATTGCAGACATGATACAATAGATGGTCAGAGATTGCAGACATGATACAAGAGATGGTCAGAGATTGCAGACATGATACAAGAGATGGTCAGAGTCTACAGACATACTACAAGAGCTGGTCAGATACTGCAGACCTACTACTAGAGATGATCAGAGGCTACAGACATACTAAAATAAATGATCAGAGGCTGCAGACATGATACAAGAGATGGTCAGAGACTGAAGACATGATACAATAGATGGTCAGAGACTGGAGTCATGATACAATAGATGGTCAGAGGTTGCAGACATGAGACAAGAGATGGTTAGACACTGAAGACATGATACAATAGATGGTCAGAGGTTGCAGACATGAGACAAGAGATGGTAAGGGACTGCAGACATGATACAAGAGATGGTCAGAGGCTGCAGACATACTACAAGAGATGGTCAGAGGCTGCAGACATACTACAAGAGATGGTCAGAGACTGCAGATATACTACAGGAGATGTCAGAGACTGCAGACATGATACAAGAGATGGTCAGAGGTTGCAGACATGATACAAGAGATGGTCAGAGGCTGCAGACATACCACAAGAGATGGTCAGAGGTTGCAGACATGATACAAGAGATGGTCAGAGGCTGCAGACATGATACAAGAGAAGGTCAGAGGTTGCGGACATACTATAAGAGATGGTCAGAGGTTGCAGACATGATACAAGAGAAGGTCAGAGGTTGCGGACATACTATAAGAGATGGTCAGAGGTTGCAGACATAATACAAGAGATGGTCAGAGGTTGCAGACATGATACAAGAGATGGTCAGAGACTGCAGACATGATACGATAGATGGTCAGAGGTTGCAGACCTGATACAATAGATGGTCAGAGGTTGCAGACATGATACAATAGATGGTCAGAGGCTGCAGACATGATACAGGAGATGGTCAGAGATTGCAGACATGATACAAGAGATGGTCAGAGGCTGCAGACATGATACAATAGATGGTCAGAGGTTGCAGACATGATACAATAGATGGTCAGAGGTTGCAGACATGATACAATAGATGGTCAGAGGTTGCAGACATGATACAAGAGATGGTCAGAGGTTGCAGACATGATACAAAAGATGGTCAGAGATTGCAGACATGATACAAGAGATGGTCAGAGGTTGCAGACATGATACAATAGATGGTCAGAGGTTGCAGACATGATACAATAGATGGTCAGAGGTTGCAGACATGATACAATAGATGGTCAGAGGCTGCAGACATGATACAAGAGATGGTCAGAGGCTGCAGACATACCACAAGAGATGGTCAGAGATTGCAGATATACTACAGGAGATGGTCAGAGACTGCAGACATGATTCAAGAGATGGTCAGAGACTGCAGACATGAGACACAAGATAGTTAGAGATTGCAGACATGATACAAGACATAATTAAAGACTACAGACATGATACAAGACATAATTAGAGACTACAGACATGATACAAGACATAATTAGAGACTACAGACATGATACAAGACATAATTAGAGACTACAGACATGATACAAGAGATGGTCAGAATATATGCAATTTTAGCGGTTTTCCTGGAGTTTGGCTTTAAGAATACATGTACATTGTTATCCTTCCAATATTTGCTTCCTAATCCCAATTGGACAATCTTTGCTTGCAAACTAAAACGTATGCACATGTCTATGATATTCCCGTGCGTCACTTCGCTGTGTTAAAAGGGGTGAAAGAAAGTTTAAATCTAAAAATATACACCGGAGAGTCCAGGCCTAATAGCAGCCTCATACCTTGTACAAAGCACGCGTATTCCATGATCTTACAATTGGGAGAACTGGGTGAGGACTGTAAGGCCCCGTACACACGACCGAGTTTCTCGGCAGAATTCAGCCAGAAACTCGGTCGGAGCTGGATTCTGCCGAGAAACTCGGTCGTGTGTACAGTTTTCAGCGAGGAACCCGTCGAGGAACTCGTCGGGCCGAAAAGAGAACATGTTCTCTATTTCCTCGTTGTTCAATGAGGAAAGTCGGCCCGCCGAGCTCCTCGGCGGCTTCCACACTGAACTCGACGAGGAACTCGATGTGTTTGGCACGTCGAGTTCCTCGGTCGTGTGTACGGGGCCTAAGGGAGGTACCCTTTAATGGTGGCCACACATGCTTTAATTTTTTTATTCAATCAATGTGTGGTTTGATCAAAACGATTGAATATGCAAACAAGTGAGTAGCTAATTCTGATCAATTTAGACTCAAATTCAAACGGATTTGATGAAACAAAATAAATCGGGCAGGGTGGAATATTATAGATCATTTTGCATCAATCTGCAGCATTGAGATACTTTCCTCATGAATACGATCGTATTTTGATACACTGCATGAAAGTTGTGAAAATGACAATGGCAGTGAAGTGTGCCCTAAGGGAGTGATTCTAACTGTAGGGGGGCGGGGCCGGACGCGTGACATCACCAATCGTCGTTCCCTATAACAGGGAACAGACGATCAGTGACAAGCCACAGAGAAGAATGGGGAAGGTGTGTTTACAGTCACCTCTCCCCGTTCTTCAGCTCCTGTGACCCGATCGCGGGACACCGGTGGCGATCGGGTCCCGGGGGCGTGGTCACGGACCTTCGGACCGGGTCGCGAGCGTGCCCACGGCTGAGCACTTAAAGGGCAACGTACCTGTACGTGCCTGTGCCCAGCCGTGCCATTCTGCCGATGTATATTGGCGTTAGGCGGTCCTTAAAGGGGTTAAGACTGGGATGCCATTAAAGTTCATGTGCGTGTAAAGCAGGGGTGCCCAACCTTTTGAAGAGCGAGGGCCACATAAACAACTTGGTAACCAGTCGCGGGCCACAATGAGCAGAGCGGGCGGATGACAGGTCACGGCTACTCTATAGGCCCTCCGATCCGCCCAGAAGGAAGGGGACGAATTCCCTTCTGTTTTTCAGGTTGGAGGTAGGCGGGCGTAATGGACATCTGTCGCTCTATAGAGGTGAATTGAGGGTCCCATTTGGTCCGGTTAATCGTGTGAAAAGTGCCTCAGACTGCTTTCACACTGATGTGCTGTGGTTTACCCACACCGTGGGTGCAGCTTAGTGCACCTGTGTCTATCCTGTGGGTTAGCTGAACTTTGCCATAGACTCTGCCTGTGGCAAAATCCGGCGCTGTAGAGGACGCATCGGCTTATGGGGCTCTGGTCCACAGCCACTTTCTTCCTCTACCACCAGCTTCATTCACAACACTGATGCTGCGGTATGGCGTGTCGGCAACCTGCGATCTGGGCTTGCCAACCAGCCATTCCAGAGCGGGAGGTCGCGGGCCACATCAGAGGGCTCCGCGGGCCACTGGTTGGCCACCCCTGGTGTAAAGGCTGGTGTCCCAATACTTTTGGTAATATGAGATTAGGGGGGCATTTCTCGACAGGACACTGGCATTGTCACATGGAATGAGTCACATGCTCCCCCATACCTGGAAGTACTGGGTATTTCCTTAGGCTTAATGCACTAAACAGGGCACAAAGAAATAGCGCACTCTTGTGTGGGTAAAGGACGGGGGTTCCAAAAAAGGTGACCATTTATTTTATCTTGAGATATAAAAGACAGAATTTGTTTACATGCTACATAACCTGTGACTTTTTGTAACAAAAAGCGCCGCCAGGCGATCGGAAGAACCCATCCGGCATCCTATTCGGACACTGAAGCACATATAGATTGCGCTGTCAAGACAATACATTTAATTTGCGCCGTCAGGTGATGCCTGAAACTGTTTTTCCCGCAGCTTCAAATGAAATAGACACAAATGTCTCCGCAATCCCCCAAGAAAACCAATTTCCTCCCGCGGTCTGACCAAAAAAAAAAAAATGTCTGTAGCAGGAAATATTCTACCATTAGCTACAAGCAGAACCCAATCCGGTCTCGCCGACCATTAAACGTTTCCCAAATTATCTATTAGTGTGAAATCCAGAGACAAGCCGCCGAACACGACCAGCAAGTTCCCGGGACATCCGCCTGATTGAAATAAAGGGTATTGCTTTAAAACGAGGAGCTTTTTAGATCATTAGGGGCCTCACGCGTTCAACGCCTGCTCGTGAGAGGACTCTGCCAGGCATATATCTGCCACAGGGCTGGTGGTGGAGGCGCTTGGCGGGTGTTAATAGAGTATTCTTAATGTCCTCTTATTTGACATCTGTGTGTGTGTGAGGCCTAAGGCTAGCCAAAGACATCAGAGGACGGTTGGACACGCATGCCCTCAGCAGACCATTTGTTACTGTTCATGTAAATGAAGGAGGAAGTGAGCAGGAAATTCCTTCAAAAAATTCCAGCTGAAGGTTGTTAAAGCCTCATACACACACAGGAAGGGGGTAAAAGTGCCCAGTATTGAAGGGGTTAACCACTTCCATACCAGGCACTTACGCACCTTCCTGCCCAAGCCAATTTTCAGCTTTCAGCGCTGTCGCAATTTGAATGACAATTGCGCGGTCGTGCTACACTGTACCCGAACAGAATTTTTATCATTTTGTTCCCACAAATAGAGCTTTCTTTTGGTGGTATTTGATCACCTGTGGGATATTTATTTTTTGCGCAACAACTAAAAAAAGACCGAAATTTTTGAGAAAATTACGGTTTTAATTTTTTTTCTGTTAATTTTCTTTGTAAATAAGTACGTTTTCTTCTTCAATTATGGGCTCTGATATGGCGGCACTGATGGGCAACGATGAGGTGGCACTGATGGGCACTGATGAGGTGGCACTGTTGGGCACCGATAGGCGGCACTGGCATGCTGCACTGATGGGCATTCATAGGCGGCACTGATGGGCACTCATATGCGCCGCTGCACCGGTGCTTTGCGGGCGGTTTTAACCCTTTTCAGCTGCTAGCGGGGGTTAAAAGTGGCCACAAATGGGCACTGACTGGCAACATGGGCACTGACTGTAATGATGCCCAGCAATGCCATCAGTGCCACCCCTCAGTGTCCATCAGTGCCACCTCTTAGTGCCCATCTATGCCCAGTGCCCACCTATCAGTGCCCATCTGTGCCACCCATAAGTACCCATCAGTGCCACCCATAAGTGCCACCCATGAGTGCCCATCAGTGCCGCCAAAGAGTGCCCAGTGCCGCCTATGAGTGCCCATCAGTGCCGCCTATGAGTGCCCATCAGTGCCGCCTATGAATGCACATCAGTGCAGCATATCAGTGCCGCCTATCGGTGCCCATCAGTGCCACCTCATCGGTGCCCATCAGTGCCGCCATATCAGTGCCCATAATTGAAGAAGAAAACTTACTTGTTTACAAAAAAAAAATACAGAAAAAAATTAAAACTTAATTTTTTTCCAAAATTTCGGAAGTTTTTTAGTTGTTGCGCAAAAAATAAAAATCGCATAGGTGATCAAATACCACCAAAAGAAAGCTCTATTTGTGGGAACAAAATTATAAAAATTTCATTTGGGTACAGTGTAGCATGACCGCGCAATTGTCATTCAAATTGCGACAGCGCTGAAAGCTGAAAATTGGCCTGGACAGGAAGGTGCGTAAGTGCCTGGTATGGAAGTGGTTAAAGTTCATGTGCGTTGTAAAGGCAGGTGTCCCAATACTTTTGACAATATAGTGTATGGGCCAGATTCAGCATTGAATTACGCCGGCGTATCTATAGATACGTCGCGTAATTCCAAAGCTGCGCCGGCGTATCTTTTTTCTGTATTAAGAAAGCAAGATACGCCAACATTAGCCTAAGATCCGACTGGCTTAAGTCTCTTACACCGTGCATATTTACGCTGGCCACTAGGTGGCGCTTCCGTCGTTTTCGGCGTAGAATATGCAAATGACCTGGATACGCCGATTCACAAATTTACGCACGCCCGGCGCTATTTTTTTTCCGTCGTTTACGTTAGGCTTTTTTGGCGTAAGGTTACTCCTGCTATTAGGAGGCGCACGCAATGTTAAGTATGGCCGTCGTTCCCGCGTCGAAATTTGAAAAATGTACGTCGTTTGCGTAACTCGTCAGTGAATGGGGCTGGACGTAATTTACGTTCACGTCGAAACCAATGGCGTCCTTGCGGCATACTTTGGAGCAATGCACACTGGGAAATTCCACGGACGGCGCATGCGCCGTTCGGGAAAAACGTCAATCACGTCGGGTAACCAAGAATTAACATAAAACACGCCCCCTCATTTGAATTACGCGCGCTTACGCCGGCCCCATTTACGCTACGCCGCCGTAACTTAGGAGGCAAGTGCTTTGTGAATACAGCACTTGCCTCTCTAATTTACGGCGGCGTAGCGTAAATACGATACGCTGCGCCGCCGTAACAATGCGCGCCCCTACCTGAATCTAGCCCTATGTTTTTAACAATATACAGTGGAATACAGTAATTGTCTCATTAGGTATCTGTAAAGTCAGGGGCCCGGATTCAAGTAGATTTGCGCATTTTTTACGGAGGCGCAGGGCAACGTTTTTGCCCTGCGCCCCTGCAAATTTACTGCGCTGCCCTTGATTCACGGAGCAGTAGCTCCGTAAATTGCGTGGGCGCGCCGGCAAAATGCCCGGCGTAAGCGCGCGCAATTTAAATGATCCCGTAGGGGGCGGGAATTATTTAAATTAGGCGCGTTCCCGCGCCGAGCGTAGAGCGCATGCTCCGTCGGGAAACTTTCCCGACGTGCATTGCGGCAAATGAAGTCGCAAGGACGTCATTTGCTTCAAAGTGAACGTGAATGGCGTCCAGCGCCATTCACGAATCACTTACGCCAGGCATGTCCAAAGTCCAGCCCGGGGGCCAAATGCGGCCCCCTTGATGATTTAATATGGCCCCCCTGGGGATTTGGATATATATATATTGTTTGTGGCCCCCAAGGACAGGGAGGGGGCAGGACGATCTCCTGTTTACTCAGCAGCATCTCTATTGGAAGTCCCGTCTCCTGGGATGCCATTGGACGACTGTTTTGTCTATCATAGGAGGCGGGACTTTGTATTAAAGAGGTCACAGAGTAAACAAGAGATTCTCCTGTTTGTAATCTGTCGGCACTCGTCCCGCCCCCCTCCCTCTGCCCTCCGAGGCTGCAGATGGGCATCGTTCAGGCTGCACTAATGGCAATGGTAAGGCTGCATTCATGGCACAAGTGAGGTTGCATTTATGGCACATGTGAGGCTGCATTTATGGCACATGTGAGGCTGCATTTATGGCACATTTGAGGCTGCATTGGTTGCAATGGTGAGGCTGCATTTGTTGCAATGGTAAGGCTGCATTGGTTGCAATGGTAAGGCTGCATTCATGGCAATGGTAAGGCTGCATTCATTGCAATGGTAAGGCTGCATTCATGGCAATGGTAAGGCTGCATTCATTGCAATGGTAAGGCTGCATTCATGGCAATGGTGAGGCTGCATTCATGGCAATGGTAAGCCCATGCGTGTTTTACGCTGATAAATATGGTATATCCAAATAACAAGCCCAAGCTCATCCTTAGTCCTAAGCTGCGCTCTGGGATTCGTTGGGGCCACAAAAGTAATATATACAGTATATCCAAATAACACGCCCAAGCTCATCTCTTCACCACACACAGCCACAAAGGCCGTGTATTAGTGCTCAGACAAACACACTTAGACCGAATTTTAATGGTTTAAAGAATGTCAGGCAAAATAGTCGGCCCTCACGCATGTTCACTTCATCAAATCTGGCCCTCTTTGAAAAAAGTTTGGACACCCCTGACTTACGCAAACTACGTAAATTTCAAATTTCGCGACGCGGGAACGACGGGTATACGTAACATTGGCTGCCCCTGCTAATAGCAGGGGCAGCCTTACGCAAAAAACGCTGTACGGAAACGACGTAAATTGCGTACGCAGGGCTCGCGCAACGTTGTGAATCGGCGTTAGTATGCAATTTGCATACTATACGCTGAGCACAATGGGAACGCCACCTAGCGTCCATCGCAAGAATGCAACATAAGATATGCGGGCATAAGAGCCTTATGCCGCGCATATCTTAGGCTGCAGTCGGCGTAACGAGGTTCCTGAATCAGGAGCATTCGTTACGCCGGGGCAAGTAAGCAATTGCGCTGTGTAACTTATGGTTACACAGGCGCAATTGCTTCTTGAATACAGGCCAGGATCTTTAAGGGACCGATTTATGGTTTCTTTTTTTTTTCTCAAGGTTTTCATTCGAATTGAAATGTGGAGTTGGGCTTTAGAACAATCCTGTTGCTATGCTCTACATTGACAAGTCCCAGGCTCACTATAAGATGATAAGTGACATATATAATCTATGGAGATCTGTGAGCGCAATGCCCCGAGGCAGACACAAGCCTTATGTAAGGAAAAAAAGCCCATTAATGAGACAGTTGTCCAGAATTGGAGCAAGCAGAAGAGTTCATCTCCCGGCACAAATCACGGGGATTAGCTCGCTCCATCCAAATTAGCAGCTCATTAGGGCGGGTGTCCTGCTTGCACGAGCGGCTACAAATTGTGGTGGCAAATTAAAAATAAAAAATCACTGACAGGTCATTAACGCAGGGGATAAAAATAAATAAATAAACCGGAGCCGACAAAAGTGGCATTTCACAAGCCCCATCGGCTAATGAACAATCTTCCTGAGATGACAGCAAGAGATATCCTGTCAAGGAGCGAACACAAGCTTGCCTTACCAATCGCTGCCTGCAACGCTGCAAATTGCTGACTTGATTAACAAATATTTTTAAATGTTTTATAGACATTTAAAGAGAATGGGCTAGATTCAGAGACAGTTACGCTGGCGTATCAGTAGATACGCCGTCGTAACTCTGAATCTACGCCGTCGTAAATTTAATTGTATTCTGGAAAACAAATACGCTTAAATTAGGCTAAGATACAAGCGGCGTAAGTCTCCTACGCCGTCGTATCTTAGGGTGCATATTTACGCTGGCCGCTAGGTGGCGCTTCCGTTGAGTTCGGCGTAGAATATGCAAATGACTAGATACGCCGATTCAGAAACGTACGTGCGCCCGTCGCATGTTTTTACGTCGTTTACGTAAGGCTTTTTCCGGCGTAAAGTTAGTCGAACAAATAGCTGGCCTAGCCAATGTTAAGTATGGCCGTCGTTCCCGCGTCAAAATTTGAAAATTTTACGTCGTTTGCGTAAGTCGTCCGTGAATGGGGCTGGACGTAATTTACGTTCAAGTCGAAACCAATACGTCCTTGTGGCGTACTTTGGAGCAATGCACACTGGGATATGTCCGCATGCACCATTCGTTAAAAACGTCAATCACGTCGGGTCACTAGTCATTAACATAAAACACGCCCCCCTGTTCCACATTTGAATTAGGCGCGCTTACGCCGGCAGATTTACACTACGCCGCCGCAACTTACGGAGCAAGTGCTTTGTGAATACAGCACTTGCCTCTCTAAATTGCGGCGGCATAGCGTAAATAACATACGCTACGCCCACACAAACTTACGTCCCCCTACCTGAATCTAGCCCAATGAGTCATCTTATTGGAGATTGGGCCTAATGCACCGGGCGCGCTGGCACAGACCAGTTTTTCTCTTTTTGATGCATGCGTTTTGAGTAGGAGGCTGCGACATGCTACATGAGTTTGGGGAATAATGCTGTGACACGCTATATGAGTTTGGGGAATAGGGCTGCGACATGCTACATGAGTTTGAGGAAAAGGGCTGCGGCATGCTACATGAGTTTGGGGAGTAGGGCTGCGACATGCTACATGAGTTTGGGGAATAGGGCTGCGACATGCTATATGAGTTTGGGGAGTAGGGCTGCGACATGCTACATGAGTTTGGGGAATAGGGCTGCGACATGCTACATGAGTTTGGGGAATAGGGCTGCGACATGCTACATGAGTTTGGGGAATAGGGCTGCGACATGCCTTATGAGTTTGGGGAATAGGGCTGCGACATGCTACATGAGTTTGGGGAATAGGGCTGCGACATGCTATATGAGTTTGGGGAATAGGGCTGCGGCATGCTACATGAGTTTGGGGAATAGGGCTGCGGCATTTTTTGCTGTGAAAATGACAATGGCCCGGATTCAGGTAGATTTGCCCCTTTCTTGCGGAGGCGCAGGGCAACGTTTTTTGCCCTGCGCCCCCGTAAATTTACTGCGCTACCCGCGATTCACGGAGCAGTAGCTCCGTAAATTGCGTGTGCGCTGTGTAAACTTGCCCTGCGTAAGGGTGCCGAGCGTAGAACGCATGCTCCGTCGGGAAACTTTCCCGACGTGCATTGCGGCAAATGATGTCGCAAGGACGTCATTTGCTTCAAAGTGAACGTGAATGGCGTCCAGCGCCATTCACGAATCACTTACGCAAATTACGTGAAATTCGAACGTCGCGACGCGGGAACGACGGGTATACTTTAGCATTGGCTGCCCCTGCTATTAGAAGGGGCAGCCTTACGCTAAACACGCCGTACGGAAACAACGTAAATTGGGTACGCAGGGCTCGCGCAACATTGTGAATCGGTGTTAGTATGCAATTTGCATACTATACACTGAGCACAATGGGAGCGCCCCCTAGCGGCCATCGCAAGAATGCAGCCTAAGATATGCGGGCATAAGAGCCTTATGCCACGCAGATTTTAGGCTGCAGTCTGCGTTACGATGTTCCTGAATCAAGAACATTCGTAACGCCGGAGCAAGTAAGCAATTGCGCTGTGTAACCTATGGTTACACAGGCGCAATTGCTTCTTGAATCTGGGCCATTGGTCCCAAAAATGTGTCAAAATTGTCAGAAGTGTCCGCCATAATGTCGCAGTCATGAAAAAAATCGCTGATCGCCGCCATTAGTAGTAAAAAAATATTTTTTTATAAAACTGCAATAAAACTATCCCCTATGTTGTAAACGCTATAAATTTTGCGCAAACCAATCGATAAACGCTTATTGCGACCAAAAATAGGTAGAAGAATACTTATCGGCCTAAACTGAGGAAAAAATTGTTTTTTTATATATGTTTTTGGGGGATATTTATTATAGCAAAAAGTAAAAAATATTGCATTTTTTTCAAAATTGTCGCTCTATTTTTGTTTATAGCGGAAAAAATAAAAACCGCAGAGGTGATCAAATACCACCAAAAGAAAGCTCTATTTGTGGGAAAAAAAGGACGCCAATTTTGTTTGGGAGCCACGTCGCACGACCGCGCAATTCTCAGTTAAAGCGACGCAGTGCCGAATCGCAAAAAGGGGCTAAACAGTTTAAACAGTTTGGTCATTTCTACCAGCAAGAAAAATAAAATGGAAAAAAGAAAAACTGCGCCAACTAATATATATACTCAGCAAACAAGGCAGGTATAAATATAACAAAAATGAACAAAATGAACAAAAGTCCAAATAAAGGTTGAATAATGGACCAACGCCTCAGATATTGGAGATCAGGACACACAACACCCAGGTGCACTTGACATCTGTGGAAACCACCACCACATGGAGAGCAGTTTACCAGATTGCAGATAAACAACAGCAGTGTATAATGATCCAACAGCAAGATGAAACCAGGGTGAACGGAACCACAGTGGGATTATCCTCAGAGTATGGAGACTAAGGTGCGTGTCAGACGACCAATCCGTGGGTCTACCGTAATAAAAGGAAACCGGACCATAGCGTGATAACGTTTAAAAATCGGGGTTTAATAAAGATAAAAACCTACTCACAGACATCCATGAAATGTAGGCATGTACAAACAAATGCCATTGAAAACGTCAGACTTATGACGAAACGCGTCTGGGACGGCGTGCAGTGACGTCACCGCGTTCAACGCAAGGAGGAAGGGCTCCTATTGTGCCGGTCGGCATTTGTTTGTACATGCCTACATTTCATGGATGTCTGTGAGTAGGTTTTTATCTTTATTAAACCCGATTTCTAAACGTTATCACGCTATGGTCCGGTTTCCTTTTATTATTATTTTCCGTCCCGCGTAGCGTATCTCAGCGTATTTCCCGTAACCACAAAGAATTTGCGCCGTAAGTTACGGCGGCGTAGTGTAAATGTGTCGGCGTAAGGACGCACAATTCAAATGGCCCAGTTGTGGGCGTGTTATGTTAATACGTCTTGACCCAACGTAAATGACGTTTTTTCTGAACGCCGCATGGGCCGTCCGTGGGGGTATCTCAGTGCGCATGCTCCAAATTAACCTGCAACAAGCCAATGCTTTCGACATGAACGTCATTCTATGCAAAGCCCTATTCGCGAACGTTTTACGCAAATGACGTACACAACGGAAAATTTGACGCTGGCCCGACGTTCCATACTTAACATTGGCTACGCCTCATATAGCAGGGGTAACGTTACGCCGAAAAAAGCCTTGCGGAAACGATGTAAAAAAATACGCCGGTCGGACGTACGTTTGTGGATTGGCGTATCTAGCTAATTTGCATACTCGACGCGGAAATCGACGGAAGCGCCACCTAGCGGCCAGCGTAAATATGCACCTTAGATCCGACAGCGTACTAAAACGTACGCCAGTCGGATCTAGCCCAGCTTCAGGCGTATCTTGTTTTGTGGATACAAAACAAAGATACGCCGGAGCAACCTAGAAGTTATGCGGCGTATCAATAGATACGCCAGCGTAACTGCTTCGTGGATCTGGCCCTATATATATATTAGTTGGCGCAGTTTTTCTTTTTCCCATTTATATTTGTGTTTGTATCGCGTAAATGCAGCCTTCTGGTTTTTACACCTGACTATTACATTTTTCTGGTTAGCGCAGTTTTTTCTTTATCTCTAAGAAAAATAAAATAAAAAAATACAATTCATAAGTAAATGAGAAATTCCAAAAAAAAGCAAGTGTGGTCTAGAGCCGAATACATGAAAGAAGCAAAACAAATAAAGTACCATGTGGCTTTTGACAAAACACCAGGAGGACTTGTTAATAAATTGTCAGAGGGGGACCCCGAGGAGGCATCCGTGCCCAATAAATTGCTAGAAGTTTTGGCAAACCACGCGTGGGTGCAGGATGCAGCCGCTGTGCCAGCCGCTTTCTTCAGGAAGAGAAGAAGAGATCCAGCAGAGCAGCAGCTGCTCCAACAAGCCCAGATGTTTTATCCTATTCCCGACACACCAGTGTCAGAAGAAAAAAAAAGCATATAAATATCTTAGAATGTTGTGTCATTTCTAGGACATGTAGTTTGGATTTTTTTAAATCCTAAATTAATATAAAATAATAATAATAATAATAAAATACATAAATAATAATAAAAAATCACACCGATATCACATAGAAATGGATGAAAAACACTTACGGTATATAAAGTGTTATGTATTTCATAAATAATATATGAAAAAATACTTAGGGCCAGATTCTCGTAGATCGGCGTATCTTTGTTCCGGCGTAACGTATTCTATTTACGCTACGCCTCCGCAACTTAGACGGGCAAGTGCTGTATTCTCAATGCACTTGCTCCGTAAGTTGTGGCGGCGTAGCGTGAATAGGCCGGCGTGAGCCCGCCTAATTCAAATGTGGAACAGGGGGGCGTGTTTTGTGGGAAAAAAAAGGACGCCAATTTTGTTTGGGAACCACGTCGCACGACCGCGCAATTGTCAGTTAAAGCGACGCAGTGCCGAATCGCAAAAAGTGGCCTGGTCAATGGGCAGCCAAATCCTCCGGGGGTGAAGTGGTTAATGAACATTTAAGTTCTCAATATGTTTATGTATTTGTTGTCTCACTATTTTGCATGCTAGTCTTGCTTTGCAGGCAATGCCATTAATGTTCCGTATTTGCCGGCGTATAAGGCGACCCCCTAATTTTCCAGCTAAAAATTTGGTTTTGGGATATACTCGCCGTATAAGACGACCCCCTTCCCCCCTCACCGTGCTCATTGCACATACCTCACCGTGCTCATTGCATACCTCACCGTGCTCATTGCATACCCCACTGTGCCTATTGCATACCTCACCGTGCTCATTGCATACCTCACTGTGCCTATTGCCTACCTCACTGTGCTCATTGCATACCTCACTGTGCTCATTGCATACCTCACTGTGCTCATTGCATACCTCACTGTGCCCATTGCATACCTCACTGTGCTCATTGCATACCTCACTGTGCCCATTGCATACCTCACTGTGCCCATTGCATACCTCACTGTGCCCATTGCATACCTCACTGTGCCCATTGCATACCTCACTGTGCCCATTGCATACCTCACTGTGCCC
Source organism: Rana temporaria (assembly GCF_905171775.1). Taxonomy (NCBI): domain Eukaryota; kingdom Metazoa; phylum Chordata; class Amphibia; order Anura; family Ranidae; genus Rana; species Rana temporaria. The sequence goes on from NC_053495.1 coordinate 20,352,269, forward strand.
ATTGCATACCTCACTGTGCTCATTGCATACCTCACTGTGCTCATTGCATACCTCACCTTGCTCATTGCATACCTCACCGTGCCCATTGCCTACCTCACTGTGCCGATCTCCAGATCTCCATGCCTTATCCCTGTATGCAGAGTCAGACTTCGGGCGTCCATTGTTCAAAAGCCGCGCCGCCTCCTCGTCCTGTTCCGTGATAGGCGGAACACTCAGTTTCCCAGCAGAGCCTGTGTTCGGTGTTCCGCCTATCACAGAGATCCTCTCGTCTGGGGCTGAGGATGAGAGGACCTCCGTGATAGGCGGAACACCGAACACAGGCTCTGCTGGGAAACTAAGTGTTCCACCTATCACGGAACAGGACGAGGAGGAGGCGTGGCTTTTGAACAATGGACGCCCTGCAATCTGACTGACTCTGCGTTACAGGTACCGGCGTATAAGACGACCCTCAACTTTTGGGGGATATTTTTAAGCACAAAAGGTCGTCTAATACGCCGGAAAATACGGTATGTTTAATTGTGAACTGTCGCTTATATGTTTGCATTATTAGATATATCACTAGTTACCTAGCGCTGCACTTGAATCCTTACCACACTCCAAAGACATGCTGGTAAGTTAATCGGATCCTGTCAAAATTGGCCCTAATATGTGTATGAATGTGAGATAGGTAGCTAGATTCAGGATGGCGAGCGCATAGTTGCGGCGGCGTAGCGTATGGCATTTACACTACGCCGTAAGTTAGTGAGGCAAGTACATGATTCACAAAGTACTTGCCTGCTAAGTTACGGCAGCGTAGCGTAAATCGTGCGGGCGTAAGGGCGCCTAATTCAAATTCGGCTGAGGGGGCGTGTTTTATGTTAATGGGGGTTGACCTGACGTGATTGACGTATTTTACGAATGGCGCATTGCGCCGTCCGTGTACATATCCCAGTGTGCATTGCGGCAAAGTACGCCGCACGGTCCTATTGGTTTCGACGTGGACGGAAAAATTACGTAAATCCCTATTCACGGACGACTTACTCAAACGACGTAAAATTTTCGAATTTCGACGCGGGAACGGCGGCCATACTTAACATTACTATTCCAGCTATTTGATAGAATAACTTTAGGCCTGATAATGCGTTACGTAAACGGCGTATCTGTACTGCGTCGGCCGGGCGTACGTTCGTGAATAGGCGTATCTAGTGATTTACATATTCTACGCCGATCGCAATGGAAGCGCCACCTAGCGGTCAGCCTAAAAATTACACTTTAGGATACGACGGTGTAAGACACTTACGCCGCTCGTATCTGAGCCTAATTTAAGCGTATCTGGTTACCAGAATACGCTTAAATTAGCGCCGACGCAAATTCAGACTTAGGCTGGCGTATCTACTGATACGCCAGCCTAAGTCTTTCTGAATCTAGCTAAGGGACATTAGATTGTAAGCTCCTTGAGGACAGGGACTGATATGACCGTACAACGTATACGTAAAGCGCATTGTAAATTGACGGCGCTATATAAGTACCTGAAATAAATAAGTAAATGAAAGTTGATAAAACCCTCCCCCGCACTCGCATATTTGCATTATACCATAAAACATAAAGACAATGAGGTTTGAGTGCCTTTGATCCTTCAGCCACAATGTGACAGCAATTGTACTTCCAATATTCCCACAATGCAGCTTGATGCATCTTCAAAAACATACTATAGCGAAAAACCGCTCCTTCTCTTTGGCTCTATGGCTGTTTGATCAATCCTCAACAAACACAACAATGTTATTCCCAGGCCTAAGAAATGTTTAATTGAAAGCTCCAACTTTGCTTTTTGACACGTTTTATACAAATGAAGCCATCGGGGGCCCCGCCGTTATAATGACTGTACTATATGCAGATGAAATTGTTACAGATAAAAATTAGACCGCTTTTCCCGGTTACATTAGCAAATCTATCTAGAGTACGCTAAGGGGCCCCATCTACAAAGAATGGAAAAATATCAGCTTTATAGTCTGATGCACTTGTTATCTGGCTGGATATAAATCTTTAGCTTGGGGAAAAAGTAATGCCAACGTGTGGCGTAGAAATGGAAGAGGGTAAAAATTAGCAAAAGAGGCAGAAAAAAAGCAAAGAATATTTTATGCTACATATTGGACATACGTATGAAGGTTTAAGTTGTTAGTTCAAATTTTTGGTATAAAATACACACTATGGGCCGGATTCAGATACATTGCAGTATCTGTCCGCACGGCGTATCGTATCTCAGATACGGTACGCCGTCGTAACTTAGGGCGCAAGTTCCGTATGCAGAAAGAACTTGCGCCCTTAGTTACGGCGGCGTAATGTATGTGTGTCGGCGTAAACCCGCCTAATTCAAATGGGGATGATGTGGGCGTGTTTTATGCAAATTCACTGTGACCCCACGTATTTGACGTATTTTACGAACGGCGCATGCTTTAGACGTGAACGTAACTTAAGTACAGCCCTATTCGCGAATGACTTACGCAAACGACGTAAAAAAAAATCAAAACTTGGCGCGGGAACGACGTCCATACTTAACATTAGCTACGCCTCATATAGCAGGGGTAACTTTACGCCGAAGAAAACCTAACGTAAACGACGTAAAAAAAATGCGCCGGCCGGACGTACGTTTCGGAATCGGCGTATCTACCTAATTAGCATATTCATCGCGTAACTATACGGAAGCGCCACCTAGCGGCCAGCGTAAATATGCAGCCTAAGATACGACGGTGTAAGACACTTACGCCGGTCGGATCTTAGGGAAATCTATACGTAACTGATTCTCTGAATCAGTCGCATAGTTACGACCACGCACATTTAGAGATACGATGGCGTATCCGGAGATACGCCGTCGTATCTCCTTTCTGAATCTGGCCCACTATTACCAAAAGTATTGGGACACCTGCCTTTACACGCACGTGACTTTTAATGGCATCCCAGTCTCAGTTCGTAGGGTTCAATATTGTGTTGAAAAGAGAGAAGATACAGGCGCAAGCTGGAACGCAGCGTTGTCTGATGATGTCACCGGTGTGTCAGCAAGCACCCCGGTGACGTCATCATGGACGAAGCTGTGTTCCAGCCCTCGGTACCAGCCATCCATCATCTTACCAGCTTCCTTCCGGACAGCACAGCCCTACGAGCGGCCAAAATAGCTACCAGCGCAGCTTCTATCCACCGGACTAATAAATGTGCCCATTTCCTGTTTCCTCCATGTGAGTTTTATGCTGCGTACACACAACCGTTTTTTGGGGTTCTAAAAAATTACTTCTTTTTTAATGTCATTAAAAACGACCGTGTGTGGGCTCCAGAGCATTTTTCACAATCTAAAAAATGTCCATTAAAAATTTCGAACATTCTCTATTTTTTCACGTCTTCATTATGATGGACCCTGGGTATCATGAAACCTGGAAGACTGAGGATAACTTGTGCGTACAGACCATTATAGCTCCCCCCAAACCTTCAGGGTGCAAAAATGTAAATAATAATAAAAAATAAAAACTACTGACACAGTCCACTTCCCTACTAACACTGTCCACTGCTCTACTGAAGCCATCCACTGCTCTACTGACACCATCCACTGCTCTACTGACACCGTCCACTGCTCTACTGACACCATCCACTGCTCTACTGACACCGTCCACTGCTCTACTGACACCGTCCACTGCTCTACTGACACCGCCCACTGCTCTACTGACACCGCCCACTGCTCTACTGACACCGCCCACTGCTCTACTGACACCGTCCACTGCCCTACTGACAACGTCCACTGCTTTACTGACACCGTCCACTGCTCTACTGACACCGTCCACTGCTCTACTGGCACCGCCCACTGCTCTACTGACACCGCCCACTGCTCTACTGACACCATCCACTGCTCTACTGACACCGTCCACTGCTCTACTGACACCGTCCACTGCTCTACTGACACCGCCCACTGCTCTACTGACACCGCCCACTGCTCTACTGACACCGTCCACTGCTCTACTGACACCGTCCACTGCCCTACTGACAACGTCCACTGCTCTACTGACACGGTCCACAACTCTACTGACACCATCCACTGCTCTACTGTCAACATCCACTGCCCTGCTGACACCGTCCACTGCTCTACTGATACCGTCAGTGTATATATATATATATATATATATATATATATATACATGCACACACAGGCATATGTGTTTAAGCTTAGGGTTGCACAACATAATGGAATAGACTGCACACACCAAGGCCGACACTAGATGTCCTCAGTCTTCATGATGATGGACCCTGGGTATCATGAAACCTGGAAGACTGAGGATAACTTGTGCGTACAGACCATTGTAGCTCCCCAAACCTTCAGGGTGCATCACCATGCCACCCTGCATTCATGTACATATTGTTCAATGATCCAGAGAGAACCACTGACGTGATCATCAAGGAAGATCATTGCACAGCTGGAGAAAAGCCAAATTATAAGAGGACCCTGTACTCCATGGATAAATGTATCTGAAAGGTTAATTTGTAGTTCTGACTGGAGGGTACTTGTAAGTAAATATCAAGAGCTTTCTACTGTGGCGTTCGAGGTATAGGCGTATATCACAGGCTGGGTATGCTGCATAGATGGAAAAATAAAATGTTGTAAACTATGATAAAATATTGCAACTATGACATAAACCTAGTGCACTACATGGAATGGAAAATAAACGTATTTCATGATACTATAAATCCCAGGGTGTGGTTATGATACAGCGTTGCGATGTAAAGTTAATCCCATATTGGTTAACCACATCTCTAAAGTTGGAGAGGTTTGAGAGATCCAATGTTGCAAGATCAGCTTTCGAGCTTGGAATAGTGCTCTGGACAACGCCTCTCTGACATATTTGTCCGTTATAACCTCATATAGTGTATACCCAATAAGCACAGTTTAGGGTCAAGAAAGGCGGTTACTTGAAAAGCATTGTTGATGGTGTTTACTATGCCAGTCCAAAAGCGGTGCAACTTTGGGCACCACCAAAGGAGAAGTCCCCATTAGACCAAAATTAATTTTAGTGTATTTTTTTTCTGAAAGCACGAATTTGATAAAAAATATTGTACAACATAAGAAATAGGGATTATATCTGTCTTCTTAAAGACCTTTCAACATTGGATGGCTCTTTTGGCTACGGGAATTCAAACTATTTATACGGGGGAAACAAATAAACAAAACCCTTCGCCTGCAACACAATCAGTGTGACGAAAATGAATTTATTTTGACATAATCCTTCAAAGGAGTGTCTCTGCACCCATATATTTATTTCCCAGAATACAAAACTTTGCCATAGGGATATAAAGACGTGGGGGAAGCTCTCCGGCATTCTCTGTATGCGTCTACTAGGAATCCTGCCAGCCACAGCTGCTATTTATCCGGAGCCGCTCTCCAAGGTGCTGAAAGGGAGCGCAGCCCACAGCGCAGTATGGAACCCATAAATACTGACACATATACAGTGCTGGTCTAAGGGAGATCTCTGTGAATTTTCTCTCCTACTGTGCTGCCATACTAATGGATTCATCAACTGCATCCTCTCTGACAAATTAGATGGAAATTACAGATTAGTAATTATGTGTTTTCCTGCGCTTCTCCATAGAGATGGGAAAGACTGGGGACTGCTGCTCCTCCTGTAATGCACTGCACATATCAAAATACACAATATTCAGTGTAATTACACCGGGATAGCGCGCCTTTTCTCATGGCGTAACAGGTATGAGTGTAATATGGAGCCATTATACCTTTATTGATAATAATATAAAAATATTTCAAATGCTAGATTTATAGGAAGGGAAGCAGCTGATACTGGACCAAAAAAAAAAAAAATAGCAGGGAAGGTGCTTTCAGCATCCAGAAATATTTCTTAACCACTTAAGACCCGGACCAAAATGCAGCTAAAGGACCAGGCCCCCTTTTGCAAATCGGGACTGCGTCGCTTTAACTGACAATTGCGCGGTCGTGCGACGTGGCTCCCAAACAAAATTGGCGTCCTTTTTTCCCCACAAATAGAGCTTTCTTTTGGTGGTATTTGATCACCTCTGCGGTTTTTATTTTTTGCGCTATAAACAAAAATAGAGCGACAATTTTGAAAAAAATTCTATATTTTTTACTTTTTGCTATAATAAATATCCCCCAAAAACATATATAACTTTTTTTTCCCCTCAGTTTAGGCCAATATGTATTCTTCTACCTATTTTTGGTAAAAAAAAATCGCAATAATCGTTTATCGGTTGGTTTGGCAAAATTTATAGCGTTTACAAAATAGGGGATAGTTTTATTGCATTTTAATTTTTTTTACTACTAATGGCGGCGATCAGCGATTTTTTTCGTGACTGCGACATTATGGCGGACACTTCGGACAATTTTGACACATTTTTGGGACCATTGTCATTTTCACAGCAAAAAATGCATTTAAATTGCATTCTTTATTGTGAAAATGACAGTTGCAGTTTGGGAGTTAAACACAGGGGGCGCTGTAACATTTAGGGTTCACTTTGTGTGTGTTTACAACTGTAGGGGGGTGTGGCTGTAGGACTGACACCATCGATCGAGTCTCCCTAATAAAAGGGATCACTCGATCGATGCGCCGACATAGTGAAGCACGGGGAAGCCGTGTTTACATACGGCTCTCCCCGTTCTTCAGCTCCGCGGAGCGATCGCGACGGGGCGGCTATAAACGAATAGCCGCGCCGTCGTCCCGGATCGCTCCCCGAGGCTTACCGACCGCCGCATGTACGGGGGGTGTTATACGCAGCCCCCTGCGTATAACACGCAGGCACAGTTTACCCTCTATTTTTAGGGTAAAAAAGTGAGTGTTATACGCCAATAAATACAGTATATAAACTTTTGAATTGTTTAAGAACATTTTTGAATTGATGTTGGAATTACGCTTTAACTTATTAGCAGGAATTCTCTGAGTTATGTTGTATTTGTGTCTGCTAATAGTTTTTTTTTGTATTTTTTTGTGAAATATAGCTTTAATATTTTCTGGGGGAGATTGTCAGATAATCTGTACAGGGCCCCTTGATTTCTATCAGCAGCCCTGCATTTAGGCAGGAAGGGGCAACATAGCAATGTTGATATGCAGCAAAGGATGAAAAAGGCGTGAAAAGTATTTAATTAAAAGAAGAATGTAATTGTTTTTGAGTTCTTTAGCAAATTAAGTGTCATTCAGGGTTTGCTCCATTACGTTGAAAGTCATGAAATTATGTTTTTTTGCAATTCAGCTAGTCTAATTACCTGAAATGTAATTTAATACTGAGCTGCTATGCATGAGATGAAAGTTAAAATCAGACTAGCAGTAGGAGTGCCTGTTCTGATAAATGGAATAGGTGGGTTTAAATGACATCCAGCGCCTGAGGCGCTGTCACCAAGAACGTAAGATTTATTATTAGATCAAGAACAGGCAGAGGTGGTGGCATGAAGACAGCAGAATTGTAAGACCATCTCCCTTATGGTCATCAGTCATAGAGCTCAGCAGGAAAGGGGGGAGTATGCACATTTACAAATCATTTGGCTGGTAAAATTATTTCTTTATTTGTGCTTAAAGCGGTTGTATACCCTGTACATTTTTTTTTTTTTTTACACCTGTAAAGGAAAAGCCATAATGAGCTAGTAAGCACCGCATACTAGCTCATTATGAAATACTTAGAACTTACCTGGTCCACGCCGAGCGAGATGTCATCTTGCTCCGGCGTGTCTTCCGGGTATCGCCGCTCCAGCGCTGTGATTGGCTGGAGCGGGAGACTTCAATTCGGCAAGGTCCGGCGGCTGCCGGTCCTTTAGCCGAGGATCCCCGCTGCGCATGCGCCGCTGCAATCAGCGGCGCATTGCGGGGGGGAATATCTCCTAAACCGTACAGGTTTAGGAGATATTCTTTATACCTACAGATAAGCCTTATTATAGGCTTACCTGTAGGTAAAAGTCAAAAAGTGGGGTTTACAACCACTTTAAGTTATGTATTGGAATGAATTTTGCCCACCAGTGCCACCTACCAGTTCCTATCAGTACTGCTAATCAGGGCCCACCAGTGCCACCTAATGTTTCTAATCAGTACTGCTAATCAGTGCCCACCAGTGCCACCTATCAGTGCTGCCAATTAGTGCCTATTCGTGCCTCATCATCAGTGTCACCTATCAGTGTTGCCTATCACTGCCACATACCAGTGGCCATCAGAGCCACCTATCAGTACCCATTAGTACCACCTATCAGAGCAGCCTCATCAGTGCCACCTATCAGTGCCCATAAGTGCCACCTATCAGAGCAGCCTCATCAGTGCCACCTATCAGAACAGCCTCATCAGTGCCCAGCAGTGCCACCTATCATGCCGCGTACACACGATCAGTCCATCCGATAAGAACTGACTGATGGACTGTTTTCATTGGTTAACCAATGAAGCTGACTCATGCTCAGTCATGCCTACACACCAAGCATGCGTCGACTTGATTCTGAGCATGCGTGGATTTTTAACCAATGGTTGTGCCTACTAACGATCGGTTTTGTCCTATCGGTTAGGAATCCATCGGTTAATTTTAAAACAAGTTGCCTTTTTTTTAACCGATGGTTAAATAACCTATGGGGCCCACACACGATCGGGTTTGTTTAACAAAGAAATAAAAAACCCAGTGATGAATAAATACCACAAAAAGAAAGCTCTAATGCCCTGTACACATGATCGGTTCATCCGATGAAAACGGTCTGATGGATTTTTTCATCAGATATCCGATAAAGCTGACTTTCATCAGTCGCGCCTACACACCATCGGTTAAAAAAACGATCATGTCAGAACGCGGTGACGTAAAACACAACGACGTGCTGAGAAAAATGAAGTTCAATGCTTCCGAGCATGCATCGACTTGATTCTGAGCATGCGTGGATTTTTAACCGATGGACGTGCCCACAGACGATTGTTTTTTTCTATCGTTTTTTTAACCATCAGATAATTTTAAAACAAGTTCCTAGTTTTTTCACCGATGGATAAAAAACCGATGGGGCGCACACACGATCGGTTCGTCTGATGAAAAGCGGTCCATCAGATTGTTTTCATCAGACGAACCGATCGTGTGTACGCGGCATAATTGTTTGTAAAAAAATCATAAAAATGTAATTTGGGTACAGTGTTGCACGACCACGCAATTGACAGCGCTGAAAGCTGCAAATTGGCCTGGGCAGGAAGGGGGTATAAGTGCCCGGTAGGAAAGTGGTTATATCTTGTTTTTGCTTTTTGCACTTCAGAAAATGAAAAACAAAATTGAAAAAGTGCATCACGTGGGCTGACATTTCATTAGAACACGCTTCATTTGCAAACATCTTATCCTTCCTCATTATCTCCTCTGGTACTTGGAATTCTCTTTCATTTGTCACTTGAGATGGGACCTGAAGCTAAACTCCAGGCAAATACGGAAAAACACAATTTAATCCAGTTATGTAATCTTTACATAATCATTAATATTTTTTACATATAGCTAGAATAAATACCTCAATCTGTGTTGCAAAGCAATCAGCATCTGTAATCTTTTGCGCAGCACCTCTAAAATTGAAAAAGACAGGGGCAGAACTCTCAGCCAATCAGAGTTCTCCTGCTGACTGGGGGGAGAAACTGTGACCAAAGAAGCAAAAAACCTGGGGGCAGATTCACGTACCTCGGCGCATATCTCCGCCGGGCGCAGCGTATCTAAGATACACTACGCCGCCGTAATTTTTTTTTTTTCGAATCCTCAAAGAATGCGCGCCGTAAGTTACGGCGGCGTAGTGTATCTTTGGCGGCGTAAGGGCGCTGAATTCAAATCGATGTGATGGGGACGTGTTTTATGTAAATACGTCGTGACCCGATGTAAACGTGTTTTTTTTTGAACGGCACATGCGCCGTCCGTGGGGGTATCCCAGTGCGCATGCTCGAAATTAAACCGGAACAAGCCAATGCTTACGACGGTGACGTCATTCTACGCAAATCCCTATTCGCGAACGACTTACACAAATGACGTAAAAAATTCAAAAGCCGACGTGGGAACGACGGCCATACTTAACATTGAGTACGCCTCATAATAGTAGGGGTAACTATACGCCAGAAAAAGCCGAACGCAAACAACGTAAAAAAATGCGCCGGCCGGACGTACGTTCGTGGATCGCCGTAACAAGCTAATTTGCATACTCGACGCGGAATTCTACGGAAACGCCACCTAGCGGCCGCCGAAAAAATGCACCTAAGATCCGACGGCGTACTAAGACGTACGCCTGTCGGATCGATCCGAGATGCAGACGTATCTTGTTTTGTAGATACAAAACAAAGATACGACGCGCAAAATTTGAAATTACGCGGCGTATCTAGAGATACGCCGGCGTAATTCTTTTGTGGATCTGCCCCCTGGTCATTAAGGGGGGCAAATCATTTCAGGCCTTAAAGTGGAGTTCCGCCGAAAAAAAAATATATATTAAAAAGTTAGCAGCTACATATACTGCAGCTGCTGACTTTTAATATTAGGATACTTACCTGTCCAGGGCGCCTGCGATGTCGGGTCCCGAAGCCGATTTGTCTCTCGGGTCTCGCGGATGCTGCCGCCCGCCATCTTCAGTAAGGGGATCAGGAGGTGAAGCCTTGCGGCTTCACTTCCTGGTTCCCTACTGCGCATGTGCGAGTCATGTTGCGCGCTCCCACTGGTCCCTGCTGTCTTCTGGGACGGCGAAGTAGGCGCTGGACGTGGCGTAGGTCACTGCGGTCACTGCGGTGATCTATGCCCGGAAGTGGGAGCAAATACCTGGATTACACAGGTATCTGCTCCCTCCTCCCCCCTGAAAGGTGCCAAATGTGACACCGGAGGGGGGTAGGAATCCAAAAAGCAGAAGTTCCATTTTTGGGTGGAATTCTACTTTATGGGCTAGACTCACATACCTTTAGGCGGGCGTAGCGTATCTCCTATACGCTACGCCGCCGTAACTTTGAGAGGCGAGTATGGTATTCTCAAAGATTTTGCGGCCAAAGTTCAGGCGGCGTAGCGTATTAGGGCCGGCGTAAGCCCGCCTAATTCAAATGTTGAAGCTGTGGGTGTGTTTCATGTATATTAGGTGTGACCCCACGTAAATGACGTTTCAATCGCCGTCCGTGGACGTATCCCAGTGCGCATGCTCCAAATCACGTCGGCAAATCGTCAATGCTTTTGACGTGAACGTAACTTACGGCCAGCCCCATTCACGGACGAGTTACGCAAACGACGTAAAACTTGAAAAATTTGACGCGTTTCCGACGTCCATACTTAACATTGGCTGCGCCATCTTTTTGGTGGTTTATCTTTACGCCTGAAAATCCCTTATGTAAACGGCGTATCTTTACTGCGACGGCCGGGCGTACCTTCGTGAATAGGCGTATCTAGCTGATTTACATATTCTAGGCGTAAATCAGCGTACACGCCCCTAGCGGCCAGCGTAAATATGCAGTTAAGATACGACGGCGTAGGAGACTTACGCCGGCCGTATCTTAGCAACATTTAAGCGTATCTCAGTTTGAGCATACGCTTAAAGTTGCGACGGTGCGGATTCGGACTTACGACGGCGTATCTACTGATACGCCCGTCGTAAGTCTTTATGAATTTGGCCCTAAGTGTTTAAAAGAAGGTACAGTACACATCTAGGTAAACTGTCAGCACATGTAGGCAAGGCTGGACCAAGGGGTAGGCAGAAGCAAGGGGCCTTGGGCACTTCAGTGGGATGGGGCACGAAAAGGGCAGGACCTGCAACCTTTGCTGCCATTCACATCTCATTAGGGGTGCATTTTGGCCTTTTCTTTTTCTCTTGGATGCGAAAGGATCTTTGCCCTGGAACTTCATAGAAGGCATCTGGAATGTTTTCTTTTCTGGGGTGCATAAGTGTCGTTTCCTTGTAATGGCCCATATTTTCTAGCCTGCTTGCCGTCACCCCTGCAGTCCGCTTGGAAAGTGGAAAACGCGCCAGTTCCAGACACTTGGAGATTGGCTATTTTCAGGTATTCAGCCGCTGCTCCCGGGAGACTGAAGTTTCTCGTTAAAGCATCACTGGTGGCCTTTTCTTGCTCTGTTCACTCCAATAGCTCTTGATAGATTTCAGCGTGATACTGATGTCATTTTGCTGTGTGTCCTGGGAAATGCTGCCGCTCGGTTCGCTGCACTTTCTTGTCCGCTTTCCATTCATTTAGATGTTTTGCTGATAGCTGTGCGGGTCTCTATCTCTCGCTCTGGCTGAGGCCTGAGCCCAGACGGGAACGGTCACAGATGAATCTTTCTTTACCTCAAGCTGTTTGACCTTTCTGCATTATGCATCAAATCGCTTACAATGCAGGTATATCATATAAAATGGGGTAGCAGGAGAAAATAACTATTTGTTTTGCTTTGCAACCTTAAAGTGCACCTTAGGCCCCTTTCACACTGGGGCGGGAGGTGCGGTGGCGGTAAAGCGCTGCTATTTTTAGTGGCACTTTACTGTCGAAATTGCGGCGGTAGTCGGCCGCTAGCGGTGTGGTTTTACTCGCAGCTAGCAGCCGAAAAAGGGTTAATACCGCCCGCAATGCGCCTCTGCAGAGGCGTGTTGCTGGCGGTATAGCCGCGGTTTCCCATTGCTTTCAATGGGAAGTAGGGGTGCAACGGATCAAAAAACTCACGGTTCGGATCGTTCCTTGGACCAGAGTCACGGATCGGATAATTTTCCGGATCACCACCATATATAGTCCCCACTGAAATGTCCACATCTCCCCCACTGTAATATCCACATCTCCCCCACTGTAATATCCACAGACATCTCCCCCCACTGAAATATCCACAGACATCTCCCCCACTGTAATATCCACAGACATCTCCCCCTCTGTAATATCCACAGACATCTCCCCCCCACTGTAATATCCACAGACATTTCCCCACTGTAATATCCACAGACATATCCCTACTGTAATATCTACAGACATCTCCCCCACTGTAATATCCACTGACATCCCCCCACTGTAATATCCACAGACATCCCCCCACTGTAATATCCACAGACATCCCCCCACTGTAATATCCACAGACATCCCCCCTCTGTAATATCCACAGATATCTCCCCCACTGTAATATCCACAGACATCTCCCCACTGTAATATCCACAGATATCTCCCCCACTGTAATATCCACAGACATCTCCCGACTGTAATATCCACAGACATCTCTCCCACTGTAATATCCACAGACATCTCCCCCACTGTAATATCCACAGACATCTCCCCCACTGTAATATCCACGTCATCTCCCCCACTGTAATATCCACAGACATCTCCCCCCGCTGTAATATCCACAGACATCTCCCCACTGTAATATCCACATATTCTCCCCCTCTGTAATATCCACAGACATCTCCCCACTGTAATATCCACAGACATCTCCTCCACTGTAATATCCACATATTCTCCCCCTCTGTAATATCCACAGACATCTCCCCCACTGTAATATCCACAGACATCTTCCCCCACTGTAATATCCACAGACATCTCCCCCACTGTAATATCCACAGACATCTCCTCCACTGTAATATCTACAGAAATCTCCCCACTGTAATATCCACAGACCTCTCCCCCACTGTAATATCCACAGACATCTCCCCACTGTAATATCCACAGAGATCTCCCCCACTGTAATATCCACAGACATCTCCCCCACTGTAATATCCACAGACATCTCCCCCACTGTAATATCCACAGACATCTCCCCCACTGTAATATCCACAGAGATCTCCCCCACTGTAATATCCACATATTCTCCCCCACTGTAATATCCACAGACATCTCCCCCCACTGTAATATCCACAGACATCTCCCCCACTGTAATATCCACATCTCCTCATCAGCGCGCCGCTCTGGGGAGCTCACCTAGGCCGCCGCTGGGTGTACCAAGATTGCCGCCGCTCCGGAGCTAGGCCGAAGCCGCAGCCTTTCCTATGGCCGCAATCCACGGATTGCGTGGTGTGCCGATCCGAAAGCGGCGACCCGTTCGGATCACAGATCAATGGTATCTTCAAAGATACTGCTAGCAGGACTTTTGGAGCGGTCCTGCTAGCGCACCGCTCCAGTGTGAAAGCCCTCGGGGCTTTCACACTGGAGAATCAGAAGCCGCTGTTTCAGGTCGGTTTGCAGGCGCTATTTTTAGCGCAATAGCGCCTGCAAACCACCCCAGTGTGAAAGGGATCTTGAAGTTGAACTCCAAAAACTGTCCACCACTGGCCACATCCACATTTCAGGAACAAGGTCTGATGTTTTGCCATACGAATTGTACCCAATAGTATGTAATAACAAGACATGATTATGACACTCTGACCAAGGATGACAGTTCACAGACCTATGGGAAACTGCAGGTTGCTTTTGACAGGCGACATCCTGATTGACAGCTGTGGACGCTAAGCTGCGTATTTAATTGCACTTTGAATTTTAACAGCTGCCCGCAGCAAATTGCTTCCACATACAGCAGCTGTCAGTGCATGACATGCCATCGGTTCATACAGGGTCTCATATTCCCCAACAAGCAGCAGATGAGGCAGCTGCAACTACTGTCACCCTGTGGTGTCTGCAAGTACAATCGATCTCCGAGCCCATCTCCACCTCTGGGCAAAATCAAGCCCTCCCAATCATACCCAATCAAAATTAGCTTTTTTTTTGTACCCTATGCCCAGAAATCAGTTAACGTAGATGAGCACCCATCTTTAACAATTTTCCTCTGCTATCAGCATGAATCACTTCTGACAAGTTTTCCTGACATCGAAAGAAAAAAGGTGACAGGGAGGGACCTCCAGCTTGACAGCTTCAGCTCTGTTCCTGTGTGAAATGGGGGAGTGTCTCTTCCCTCCAATCAGCTCTCAGAGCTCTCCTCACTGAGCTCTGCAGAGTGTAACTTCACCTCTCCGCCCCCTTTTTTTCTGAACTCTCAGACAAGTTTTATATATTCTGAACTTTGAAGGGCTGTAGAGAATAGAAGATTACAGATAAACAGATACAACTTATGTAGGAAGTTTTGTTTTATCTCTGTGTATAGTCCCTTCATATCTAAGGGTTTACAATTATTTTAAGTTTCAAGTTCTGCCAAAAAAAAAAGAAGAAAGAAAGCGCCCTTCTAAATGACCTTTGTTTGCCCTCCAGCAGAAGTTAAGGTAGTTTACTTTGTGTCTCCAACGCTAAGGGCAACCTATCAATATTTGACTACGCTATTTTTACCTGCAGGCAGCTGCGCTCGGGGACGGCGGAGTGGAAGTAAACACGGCGTCTTGACAATACAAAGCAGACGCTGGCAATACAAATATCTCCTCCTTCGCCTCAAAATACAGACATTAAATGGCACGAAGCTTCAGGGAATGCCTGAGATCTGTACAATTAAATGGATCTGCACGGCATCTCATTAAAGAGAAACGGTCACAACTGACATTAGTAAGAAGCCTAAAGAAGAATTCCAGGTATGAATATTTTACATGGTTACATTGGTCCAGCTTGGAGCCAGGGCCGATCCTAGGGTCACAGACGCCTGGGTGCAGAAATATTTCTGGCGCCCCCACATGGGCGTGGTCATCTTTACCAACTCCTCCCCTTTACACATGTTTCTGGCAATGACTCAAACACAGAGATGCTCCCCTAACATGAACAAGGAGCCCCCCAGCGACGTCACTGCACGGCTGGTCTCTCTCCACACAGAGACACCTGCTGCTTCGCTCTGCTCCTCTGACAGAAGGAGGGAGGGGGGACGGGCTTGGCCAAGAAAGTGCCCCCACCTCTGTGGCGCCTGGGTGCACTGCACCCCACGCACCTGCCTAGGATCAGCCCTGCTTGGAGCATTGTAACTATGTATATCCGCTTGCCACCCACCCACCTGCAATGTACTGTAGGTGAGCGTCCGCTGTAGGCAAAGCGGCGTAAGTCGCCGCCTACTTCCAGGTTTAGGGCACGACCCCCTACGCCTGGCTCCCGCTGTGATTGTACACAGCGGGGGGCTTGTCAGTAAAACCCGGGGCAATGATTCACACCCGGGACCTGCTGATCGTCACTGCCCATAGCTCTGTGTTGGTAAACAACACAGAGCTCTGTACAGAAGGAGAGATAATTAGTAAAAAGCAGCACACTGTACACACATTGTTATGCACACTTTTAACTCCTTGACAGCGTATAGTATTATCATAAGTGTGCACACAAGGTGTGCCAGATGTGCCTGGGCACACCCTAATCACTATGTGTGGCGCAGATTCCCCCTGTTTAGACCCCTGATATTTCACAAACGCCCCCTAACGGTTTGTGTTTGAGCTTTGGGGTGCACACCCTAATGCAGGGATATGCAATTAGCGGACCTCCAGCTGTTGCAAAACTACAAGTCCCATCATGCCTCAGCCTCTGGGTTCATGCTTGTGGCTGTCAGAGTTTTGCTATGCCTCATGGGAATTGTAGTTCTGCAACAGCTGGAGGTCCGCTAATTGCATATCCCTGCCCTAATGCAATACCTATGAGTACCTATGAGTAGATCACTGTGTAAAAAAAAAAAACACCACCTGCAAGACAAAGGCATAATGAGCTAGTATGCATAGCATACTAGCTCATTATGTAATACTCACCTCAGATCGAAGCCCCCGCAGCCATTCTCTTCCAACGCTCGGGCAGCCGACATCTTGCCCGGGGGTTAACGGCTCCGGCACTGTGATTGGCCTCAATCAAGAACGGCATGCTACAGTGCACCTGCGCCGCTGTCTACGGCGCATGCGCCGTAGACAGCTGCGTCTGTGATTTTAGTAACTATCTCCTAAACCGTGGAGGTTTAGGAGATATTTGTTGCACCTACAGGCAAGTCTTAATCTAGGCTTACCTGTAGGTTTAAGTGGTTGTAAAGGGTTTACAACCACTTTAACATCAGATGAGGAGGAGGAGAAGGCAGAGCTTTGTTACAGTGGACAACGCGGACTTCCTATACATACAGCCCGGCTGTGAATCAGAGGCGACTATGTACAGCGTAATCAGGTTTCCTTCCCTCCTCATCAATACTGACACGGCGGATAAGGTACATGGGCACAGTGAGGCTGCAAATGGGCACAGTGAAGCTGCAAATGGGCACAGTGAGGCGGCAAATGGGCACAGTGAGGTGGCAAATGGGCATTGTTGACCCTCTTTTCCACTTACAGTAACTGTTGCATTCTCTCCCTAGGCTTATACTCGAGTCAATACGTTTTTCCAGTTTTCTGTGGTAAAATTAGGTGCCTCGGCTTATATTCAGGTTGGCTTATACTCGAGTATATACGGTACACACTGGGCCAGATTCACAGAGATCGGCGTATCTCTGTGCGGGCGTAGCGCATCTCATATGCGCTACGCCGACGTAACATAGAGAGGCAAGTACAGTATTCACAAAGCACTTGCTCTCTAAGTTACGGCGGCGTAGCGTAAATGGGCCATCGTAAGCCCACCTAATTCAAAGTAGGCTGGTAGTGGGCGTGTTGTATTAAAATAAATCGTGACCCCATGTAAATGAAGCGCCGTACGAACGGCGTATGCGAGGGCATGCGCAGAATCACGTTGAATTTACGCCCTAAGATATGATGGCTCAATGACAACGACGTGAACGGAACCTACGACCAGCCCCATTCACGTACGACTTACGTAAACTACGTAAAATCCGACGGCTGTTCCGTCGTCCATACCTTAGCATTGGCTGCGCCTCATATAGCAGGGGTAACTTTACGCCGGACGTGCGCCTTATGTTAACGGCGTAGCTTACTGCGACGGGCACAAGTACGTTCGTGAATCGGCATATCTAGCTCATTTACATATTCGACACGTAAATCAACGGAAGCGCCCCCTAGCGGCCAGCGTAAATATGCATCCAAGATACGACGGCGTAGGAGACTTACGTGGGTCGTATCTTGGCAAAATTCAGGCGTATCCTGTTCCCTGAATACGGCGCATAGATACGACGGCGCATCACAGAACTTACGCGGCGTAAGCTGACTGTGAATCTGGCCCTATGACTTGTATCACAATTGTACCATTTCACACAAGTAAAACATTCTACACAAGTAGCGGCGCAGAGCTGCATACAGTCGTCTTCACCATGTCTATGGGCGGCTGTACGCAGTATCAGGGGTGCCCAGGCTCTAAAATCTTACACTGTGCAAGGTTGGTACATGGAGAAAAGTCATTCCATTTTTTTATATATAAATGATGAATTTCCAGACCTTCCAGGTGATATGACATTTGCCAGAATTGTGTAAAGGATGGAGCTGCTTTTCCGCCTTTCGCAGTCCCCGTGGCCCCTCCCTATATGGCGGTACGGCGCCGAAGCAGTTACTGTGACCCGATGAGGCATCTGCAATGATTCCAGGATGAAGATACACCTGACTGGGCCTTTTATTTAAATTATGGAGGAGAATCGTGCTTAAGAATGACATTAATAACTGGAGCAGAAGGAAGGTTTGGGAAACAGATGTTATAGCGATGAATGGCTCAGCCGACCGGTAAAATGTGGATATCCGCCGCGCTCGCTGCCTTCAAGTCTCTTAAAAAGCAGAAAAAAGGCTTCTCTGTGCCCCGCGGACATGAGAGTAAAACACTCCTGGAGAATTGGGAGCTGCCTTAAAGGAGGACTCCACCTTTCTCAGCTTCTTTTTTTTTGGTAGACTGGATGTAGTAAAGCAGCTTGTAAATCATAGTTTTCATTATTAATAATGGCTTTTCAGCAGGGTGGATTTGATTTAACCATTTCAATACCAGGCACTTACACTCCCTTCCTGCCCAGGCCAATTTTCAGCTTTCAGCGCTGTATGAATGACAATTGCGCGGTCATGCTACACTGTACCCAAACAATTTTTTTTATAATTTTGTTCCCACAAATAGAGCAATTGTCGCTCTTCTTTTGTTTATAGCGCAAAAAATAAAAACAGCAGAGGTGATCAAATACCACCAAACGAAAGCTCTATTTGTGGGGGGAAAAAAAACACATAGGTAGATTCAGAAAGAGTTAGGCCAGCTTATCAGTAGATAAGCTGACCTAACTCAGAATCTATGCCGACTTATGTTTAAGCGTATGCTCAAACAGAGATACGCTTAAACATATCTAAGATACGACGGCTTGCGCCGTCCTATCTTAGATTGCAATATTTTGGATGGCCGCTAGGTGGCGCTTCCATTGCGGTCGGCGTAGATTATGCAAATTAGTAGATACGCCGATTCGCGAACGTACGCCCGGCCGACGCAGTACTTTTACGCCGTTTACGTAAGAGATAGGCCGCGTAAAGTTAGAGCTAGGCCCTAGTGGAATAGTAATGTTAAGTATGGTCGCCGTTCCCACGTCGAAATTTGATTTTTTTACGTCGTTTGCGTAAGTCGTCCGCGAATTGGGATTTACGTAGTTTACGTCCACGTCAAAATCAATAGGCCCGTGCGGCGTACTTAGCCGCAATGCACACTGGGAAATGTAGGCGCCCGGCGCATGCGCAGTAAAAAAAAAACGTGAGGTCAAGCCTCATTAACATTAAACACGCCCCCCCCCCCAACACATTTGAATTAGGCGCCCTTACGCCCGACTATTTAGGCTAGGCCGTCGTAACTTAGCAGGCAAGTACATTGAGAATCATGTACTTGCCTAGCTAACTTACGGCGGCGTAGCCTAAACACGCTAAGCTACACCGCCGTAAGTTTAAGCTGTTCTCTGTGAATCTACCTAATAAAGATTTTGTTTAGGTACAGTGTTGCATGACCGCGCAATTGTCATTCAAAGTGCGACAGCGCTGAAAACTAAAAATTGGCCTGGGCAGGAAGGGGGTGAAAATGCCCGGTATTGAAGTGGTTGAAGACATCTAGACGTGTCTGATGGGAGCATAAATGCTCAGAAGAAATAACAATCCAACGGCAAAACAATGGGGAGTAACCCCACTTGAGGAAGACGCTAAGCCGCAGAATAAAGGAGTTTTTAGCAAATAACGATCCTGATAAATTGCATCTCAGCCGTGCTCAGTAACTAGGCATCCTAATGACACCCTCAGTATTATTTGATAAATATAGAGCAGTTTGTGTCTGTGCAAGGATGTTAATCCTCCGCCTGCAGGGAGCATCAGATCTGTCTCTTTACAAAGCGGGCACATGTTGGCACCAGGCTCTACCCATGATCCTCCGAGCGATCTGTCATTATAAAATATTACAAAAGGCTTCTGTGCCAGAATGTTCAAGAGGGATCTACAGCCCAATGTACGTGAGAGAAGAACTTACTTAATGACTACTGTACAATGACGACAAGATTATTCTGCGTTCCTCTGCTGATTAAAAACGTTTTTTTTTTTCTGCTGGAACTGAAGATTTGAGTCAGACTCGGTATAAAACGAAGGAGATAAAAGTAACATTTTTATAAAATTGGCAGAATACAGAATAATCTTAGACAGGATATTCAGATTCTTGCTTAACCTCCCTGGCGGTACGATTATTTCAGATTTTAGGTGCTGAAAGCGGTATTATTATTTTACATGGTACGCCTGCAATTCTTAGCAATAACTCACTTAAATCTGTCCAAACAAGAGTCTAGTAGACATCCCGGTATAATAAAATTTGAAAAACAAAATCATGAATTATAATATAATAAATACTGTATTTATCGGTGTATACCGCGCACTTTTTTCCCCTTAAAATCAGGAGAAAATTGTGGGTGCGCGATATACGCCGATCCTCGCTGTCTCTGTGTCTCTGAGCGCCGCAGCCTAGAGCCGAGCCGAGTGTACTCGGCTAGGCTCGGCCACACTCGGCTCCGCCCGCCGCAGCCTAGAGCTAAGTGTACTGCGCACTCGGCTAGGCTCGGCCACGCTCGGCTCCGCCCACCGCAGCCTAGAGCCGAGTGTACTGCGCACTCGGCTAGGCTCGGCCATGCTCGGCTCCGCCCGCAGCCACGCAAGAGGAGCCAAGGCAAGCCGAGAGGAGCCGAACACACAGGAAATTCGTTTCCTCTCGGCGCCAAATCCAAAAACAAACACCGCTGCAACCCGGACACCTCCAAAGCAGCAGACGGACACCCACAAGGCTGGACGGACCCCGCGCAAGGAAGCCGCAGACGGACACCCACAAGGCTGGACAGACCCCGCGCAAGGAAGCCGCAGACGGACACCCACAAGGCTGGACGGACTCCGCGCAAGGAAGCCGCAGACGGACACCCACAAGGCTGGATGGACCCCGCGCAAGGCCGCAGACGGACGCCGGACAAGGCCGCCGATGGACGCAGGGCAAAAATGTAAGCTTTCTTTTTTTCCTTAAACTACCTTTCTAAGGTTGGGGTGAGCGTTATACGAAGGCGCGCGGTATACCCCGATAAATACGGTAACTATAAATAATTATTTCAAATAATAATATAATTATAATAAAAATGATTCAATAATGTAATCAAATCAAATGCTCAGTTGCAGAATTGTCGCTGTCATTACTTTTATTTTTTGATGACGAATTTCCCCACAAAACGCTATCGTTCAATTCTGCAAGTGATTATAATTGATTATCGCTGTTTTCTAGCTGCTCTAAAACCACTTTTGACATAAAGGGACACTTTTTGGTTGCTATGGACAATCTCCAGTTTCCAGGCAGAAAGAACAGTTTTTATTATATAAAAGTGCATGCAGGACACTGGGCAGACCACTAGGGACAAAGGGTGTGTGTATGTTGTGTATTTTTTACATACAGTACTGTAAGATTACAGTATACTGTATGTAATGTGTTTATTTACTTTTTTAATTTGGCGCCGATCTCCGCCCCTGTGCGTCGTAACGTCGCAGGGAACGGAGCTCGGCGGCACACAGGCACTGTGTGAATCGAGCGAGGACACCGCTCGATCACACAGCGGAGAGGCATTGCAGGATCCAGGGACAAGGTAAGTAATTCCCTGCCTGTGGATGCTGCAAGGCGATCCCGAGTCTGGCTCGGGGTTACCGCTTTTGGTTCTGAAATTCCACCCCGAGCCAGACTCGGGAATACCACCAGGGGGGTTAAAGAGTAACTCCACTTTTTTGACAAAGAAAAACATTTCCCTCTAGGTGATCTATGTACATTGCAGGGATTTTAACAAATAACAAATTTTGTTGCAGATTCCTATCTTTTATTATTCTAACAAATAGCTGTTTGTTTGTCTGTGTCCAAGTGAATGAGAATGGGAGCGATTTTATCATTATCAAATAGCCGCTGCATTTTCAGAGATCTAGTGAGGGAAGTGGCAGAGTCTGCATCCCTTTAGATGTGATTTCTCATTGGGAGTATCTAACCAAAAATAAAATTTTTGTTGCAGGGGATGCCAAAAATCGGAATTGTATTCTAGTGTAGATTTCTGGGAAAACCAGTGAGCTAATCATACAAGCAGAAAATTACATTGCTGAGGGGAGTTCTGTAAACCATCTGTGGCCCCCAAGTAGGCCACATTGCATTTTACAGAAAATCACAAAACTGCAGATTGAAAGGAAAGGTAATTTTTTATAAAAGTGAGAGAGAGAATGAGGAGAGAGAGAGAGAAAGAGGAAAGAAAGAGGAGTGAGAGAGAAAAAGAGAGAGAGAGAGGGGGGGAGGGGAGAGAGGAGAGAGAGACTGAGAAATGGGAGAGGTAGAAAGAGAGAACATGAGAAGAGAGAGAAAGAGGAGAGATGGAGAGAGAGAGAGAGAGAGAGAGAGAGAGAGACTGAGAAATGGGAGAGATAGAAAGAGAGAATATGAGAAGAGAGAGAAAGAAGAAAGTAAACAAGGAGAGAGAGAGAGAATGAGGAGAGAGAGAGAAAGAGGAAAGAAAGAGGAGAGAGAGAGAGAGAGAGAGAGAGAGAGAGAGAGAGAGAGAGAAAGATAGAGGGGGAGGGGAGAGAGGAGAGAGAGACTGAGAAATTGGAGAGATAGAAAGAGAGAACATGAGAAGAGAGAGAAAGAGGAGAGATAGAGAGTGAAAGAAGAAAGTGAACAAGGAGAGAGAGAACAAGGAGAGGAGAGAGAGAACGAGAAGAGAGAGAGACAGAGAGAGAATGAGGAGAGAAAGATAACAAGGAGAGAGAATGAGAAGAGAGAGAGAGAGAACAAATAAAGCAATCAAGGAGAGAGAGAGAATGAGGAGCGCATGAGAGAACACGAGGAGAGAGAGAATGAGGAGATAGATAGCTAAGAGGTAGAGAGAGGAGGGAGAGAGAACAAGAGGAGAGAGAGGGGGGAGAGCGAGAGAACGATGAGAGAGAGAATGAGGATAGAGAGAGAGAGAGAACAAGGGGAGAGAGAAAATGAGGAAAGAAAGAGAAGGAGGAGAGAGAGAGAATGAGAAGAGAGAGAATGTGGAGACAGAGAGAGAGAGAGAGAGAGAGAGAGAGAGAGAGAGAGAAAGTAGAGACAGAGAGAGAGAGAATGAGGAAACAAAGAGAGGGAGAGAGAACAAGTAGAGAGGGAACAAGTAGAGAGGGAACAAGTAGAGAGAGAACAAGTAGAGAGAGAACAAGTAGAAAGGGAACAAGTAGAGAGAGAACAAGTAGAGGGAGAACAAGTAGAGAGAGAGAGGAGAGCAAGGAGAGAGAGAGAGAGAGAACGGTGAGAGAGAGAGAGAGAGAACAAGGAGAGAAAGAATGAGAAAGTGGAGACAGAGGGAGAGAGAATGAGGAAACACAGAGAGAGAGAGCACAAGTAGAGAGAGGAGAGCAAGGAGAGAGAGAGAGAACGATGAGAGAGAGAGAAAGAACAAGGAGAGAGAGAATGAGAAGAGAGAGAACGGGGAGAGAGAAAGAACGAGATAGAGCGCGAGAAAGAACAAGGGGAGGGCAAGAGAGAAAGAGAAACGAGAAAAAGAATGAGGATAGAGAAAATGAGTAGAGAGAGAGAACAAGGAGGAGAGAGAGAAAGAACGAGAGAGACAGAGAGCGTGTGAGAGAACAAGGGGAGGGAATGAAAGAGAAAAAGAATGAGGAGAGAGAGAGTAAGAAAACAAGGAGGAAGAGAGAGAGAAAGTGCAAGGAGAAAGGAGCATAGCGAGAACGAGAAGAGAGAGAGAGAGGGTGGAGAGGGGAGAGAGAACCGGGTAGAGAGAGATCGAGGAGAAAAAACGAGGAGAGAGAAAACGTGGAGATAAAGAGAGCGAGAGAGAATTAATAGAGTGAGATAATAAGGAGAGAGAGGGAGAGAATGAGGAGAAAGGGGGGGGGGGGAGAGAGAGAGAATGAGAGAGAGAGAGAGAGATAGAAAAAAGAGGAGGGTAAGACAGTGACAAACAACCAGATACATTGGCAAAAGATGCTCTGAGGAATTTCTCGAAACGCGTTAGCCTATGCCTCTATATAGGGACACGTCCCGTGAGATGTGGAGAGCTTATGGACTCATGTGGAAGATTACTGAGGCTGTTTTTGATCAAGTCTTTTTTTGTGAGTATATTACTTATCTTTGTATAACAATAAAGCCTTTTTTGGGGGGATAATGCGCTAGTCTTATGCGCCTTCTGTTTCTCATGTTATAGACGATAGAGGGCAAGATAGAAAGTTGGATAAATAGATGGATATATAGAATCATTTAAAACCTATATATATATAAAAATCCCAAGCTATCAGAGGTTTCCTATAGGCCCCTCTATCTGTCCCATAGACAGTCATTAGAGGTCCTCTCTAGTACTATATAAGATATTAGTGAATTTTACCCACACTAGATACAATGGTTGCCATTGGCTTTTCTGTAGGAACACAGGCCCGGATTCACAAAGGAGTTACGCCAGCGTATCTCCAGATACGCCGTCGTAACTCTGAGTGCGGCCCGTCGCAACTCGGCGCCTGATTCATAGAATCAGATACGCCTCATAGTTGCCTAGATACGAGCGGCGTAAGTCTCCTACGCCGTATCCTAGGGTGCATATTTACGCTGGCTGCTAGGTGGCGCTTCCGTATATTTCTGCGCCGAATATGCTAATTAGCTAGATACGCCGATTCACGAACGTACATGCGCTCGGCGTATCAAGATACGTCGTTTACGTATGACATACGCCGGCGAAAAGTTACCCCTCATAAAGCAGGGGTAAGTCATGTTAGGTATGGACGTCGGAAACGTTCGAACAGCATCGGTATTTTACGTTGTTTGCGTAAGTCGTCCGTGAATGGGGCTGGGCGTAAGTTACGTTCACGTCGACTAGGCATTGAGCGGGCGTAATTTAATTGGAAAATTCGACGTGATACTGAGCATGCGCGTGCATGCGCCGTTCGAAAAAAGCGTAATTTACGTGGGGTCATGATTAGTTTACATAAAACACGCCCCCCTGTTCCTCATTTGATTTAGGCGCGCTTACGCCGGCACATTTACGCTACGCCGCCGTAACTTTAGACGCAAATGCTTTGTGAATACAGCACTTGCCTCTCTAAGTTGCGGCGGCGTAGCGTAACTACGATGCGCTACGCCCGCTTATATTCACGCCGCCCTACGAGAATCTGGGCCACAGACTACCGAGCTGTCGGTATTGTCACCTTCCGATTCCTGAACACATAAAACACGCCCCCCTGTTCCTCATTTGATTTAGGCGCGCTTACGCCGGCACATTTACGCTACGCCGCCGTAACCTTAGATGCAAATGCTTTGTGAATACAGCACTTGCCTCTCTAAGTTGCGGCGGCGTAGCGTAACTACGATACGCTACGCCCGCTTATATTCACGCCGCCCTACGAGAATCTGGGCCACAGACTACCGAGCTGTCGGTATTGTCACCTTCCGATTCCTGAACACTAGCAGTTAATGCAGAGCGATGATTTTCTTCCTTCTTCTCACTTACCCGCATCACCGCAAGACTCCGACGTTCAGTTAATTAAAACGCCTGTCAAAATTAAATCACCATTACTTGTAACGGACGCCCCATCAACTATGAAATATAATTCAGCATGAATTCACATTAATTATGATGTGTGGGTGATCGAACGGGGTCCTCATCCCTTCATGCTTGTTTTGGGGGTCAGTTTGACAAACTGATACAGGAACGAGAAACTATTTGCTTCTATGTGACAAAATAGCAATTACTTGGACAGATTTGTTCCAATGACTGACTGACATATTTTGGAGTCACCCGGGGTTAAGGTTCTTCATATTGCCTGTAAGCCATGTACTAAGTCTGACAGGTGATAGCAACCAATTATACACCGATCAGCCATAGCTTTATGACTACTGACAGCTAAAGTGAATAATGAAGTGCTGCACTTTATTATTTGTACTACTATTTGGTGCCCAATATCTGGGTTACACAGTGCTCGGGTCATCATTTTTATTATTGTTCATCACCCAATTTCACTTAAATTGCTTAGCGCAGGTATTCATTTTTAGCCAGATTCAGTTAGGGCCGCGCATCTTTAAGGCGGCGTAGCGTACCGTATTTACGCTACGCCGCCTTAAAGAGGTGGTTCACCCTAAAAACTACATTTTTTTTTATTACACTGCCCCCCACATTACAATACGATTAAGGCTAT
Source organism: Rana temporaria (assembly GCF_905171775.1). Taxonomy (NCBI): domain Eukaryota; kingdom Metazoa; phylum Chordata; class Amphibia; order Anura; family Ranidae; genus Rana; species Rana temporaria. Next base: position 20,378,694 of record NC_053495.1, read on the forward strand.
TATTATTTTTTTTATGCTGTACATACCTTTGTACAGCATATTCACCCGAGGGATCCGGCTTGCGAGTCCCGCGGGAGTGGGCGTTCCTAACATGTCTGTGATTGACGTTTGACCAAAAACGAGCTCCCCCCGTCGCGTAAGCTGCGTCACTGGTGGCGAAAGGAGCCGAAGGCCGATGCGCAGTATAGCGCCGACTCGCCGTTCGGCTCCTTTCGCCAATCGTGACGCGGCTTACGCGACGGGGAGGAGCTCGTTTTTGGTCAAAACGTCAATCACAGACATGTTAGGAACGCCCACTCCCGCTGGACTCGCAAGCCGGATGCCACGGGTGAATATGCTGTACAAAGGTCTGTACAGCATAAAAAAAAATATAATAGCCTTAATCGTATTGTAATGTGGGGGGCCAGTGTAATAAAAAAAAGTCGTTTTTAGGGTGAACCACCCCTTTAAGTCAGAGAGGCAAGTACTGTATTCACAAAGTACTTGCCTCCTAACTTACACGTAAACGCGCCTAATTCAAATGAGGATGAAGGGGCGTGTTTTATGTCAATGGGGGGGTGACCCGACGTGATTGACGTTTTTTAGGAACGGCGCATGCGCCGTCCGTGTACATATGCCAGTGTGCATTGCTCCAAAGTACGCCGCAAGGACGTATTGGTTTCGACGTTAACGTAAATTACGTCCAGCCCTATTCACGGACGACTTACGCAAACAACGTAAAATTTTCAAATTTCGTCGCGGGAACGACGGCCATACTTAAAGCGGAGCTCCACCCTAAAGTGGAACTCACGCTGATCTAAAGACAGGTATTTGCACCCACTTCCGGCCACACGTCACGGGCAAAAGACGGGTTTTTCCTGACTTCTGTCCCCCGTTGTGTGCTGGGAACACTTGGCTCCCAGCACACAGCGTGTGAGCCAATCGGCGGGCGCAGCGCGACTCGCGCATGCGCCGTAGGGAACCGGGTAGTGAAGCTCACTGAGGATGGCGGGGGGAGCAGCAGAGAGGCGAGCGATCGCTCGTCCTCTGCTGCGGACGGCGCTGGACTCCAGGACAGGTAAGTGTCCTAATATTAAAAGTCAGCAGCTGCAGTATTTGTAGCTGCTGGCTTTTAATATTTTTTTTTACTGGCACATCCGCTTTAACATTGACTAGGCCAGCTATTTGATGAAATAACTTTACGCCGGAAAACGCCTTACGTAAACGGCGTATCTTTACTGCGACGGGCGCACGTACGTTCGTGAATCGGCGTATCTAGGCATTTACATATTCTACGCCGAACTCAACAGAAGCGCCACCTAGCGGCCAAAGGAAAAATTGCACCCTAAGATACGACGGCGCAGGCCGTCGTATCTTAGATAGGTTTAAGTGTATCTCAGTTTGAGAATACACTTAAACTTAGGACGGCGCAGATTCCGAGTTAGGTCGGCGTATCTACTGATACGCCGGCCTAACTCTCTCGGAATCTGGCTATTTGACTTTAGCTAAAGTGAATAACACTGACTATCTCGCACCTCCCAACTTTTTGAGATGGGAATGAGGGACACCTATCAACAAAAGTATGCAGGCATAGAACACACCCATTGCCACGCCCCCTTAAAGGAGAATTGTACAAAAAAACATGATTGGTTAAACCCACAAGTGCCTTTTTTTTACCACTACTATTCCTTTATATTGGCTTTTGGCATTAAAATATGCAGCGATTTAGAAATCAGATGAAAGGTTTAGCACTGGAAAACACTTTTTGATAGACATACCTCCCAACTTTTGGAGATGGGAATGAGGAACACCTATCAGCAAAAGTATATAGGCATAGGACACGCCCCCTTAAAGGAGAATTGTACAAAAAACAAGATTGGTTAAACCATAGGTGTGCGCAGCCTATTGCATTAGGGTGTGCACCCCAAAGCTCAAACACACAATAACACCACATGCTGTCACGGGGAGGAGGCTCTGATGGTGGGAGACAGTTGATTGGGAGCATATTTTGTTACATCCTAAGTATAGGAGTAACGTGTTCCTACAGTTGAACCTAGCCTTTAATATAATGGGGGCATTTACACTGGCCACTGGCACCCCAACCACCCACCTGGTGCCACCCCTGGATAATGCTGATGCACATGGGGTGATTAGGGTGTGCCCAGGCACACCTGGCACACCCTGTGCGCACGCCTATGGGTTAAACCCACACGTGCCTTTTTTACCACCACTATTCCTTTATATTGGCATTTGGAATTAAAAAATGCAGCAATTTAGAAATCAGATGAAAGGTTTAGCACTGGAAAACACTTTATAAGCACAGTGCGAAACGCGTTAGCCTTTTCCTGATTGTTTGCTGTGGCGTGTGATGTTCTGTGAACAGTTCTGTGAACAGTTTTAATAAAAAGGAACGTCTTTGGAGTGCGGCTGTCCCAGCTTCTTCTCTTCAATTTTGCATTAATTGCATTGCCGGCACCCACGGTTTGGATCCAGTGAGTAAAAGTTCCTTGGTTACTTTTCTTCTCATCTACTTTGGGCTGCATACTTGATTCTGAGGCCCCGTACACACGACCGAGTTTCTCTGCAGAATTCAGCCAGAAACTCGGTCGGAGCTGGATTCTGCAGAGAAACTCGTTCGTGTGTACACTTTTGGCCGAGGAAACCGTCGGGCCGAAAAGAGAACATGTTCTCTATTTCCTCGTTGTTCAATGAGGAAAGTCGGCCCGCCGAGCTCCTCGGCGGCTTCCACACTGAACTCGACGAGGAACTCGATGTGTTTGGCACGTCGAGTTCCTCGGTCATGTGTACGGGGCCTCAGCATGCGCGTTTTTTTCCCCCTTCGAAAAAGACAAACGAGAAACACGACGAGAAAAAGGAGAGCTGGTTTAAAATTTTTTGCGGGCAGTTTTCACGACCGGTTTTCACGACCAATATAAAAAAATGGCAGTTTTCTCGTGGTGTGTACAAGGCATTAGTGTTTCCGTAATGGTAAAAAGTTTTACAGAACAGAGTTGCTGGCCCAGCTCCCAACCCTCTGCAAAAGTTTCCGAAACTTCCACTTTTCGTTTTAATTCAACAATTCAATCTGTAAAATCCACAAGATATCACGAAGAAGGATAACAATTGCCCCGGCGCCTCTCCTACCCTGACATCCCGAGTGTTTCGTCTTCCTAGAATTGCTCTTTCTATAAGAACTCGGTAATGTTGGGTTCTCAATAACTCGGAAGAATGCTGAGCTGCGCGGCTCAGTCACAGGCGTTGCGGAAAGAAATTACAGCTTTTAAGTACTTTGTACAATTTCGGTCGCGGCGTGAGTCCCATCTTACATTTCTCACTCCGTGTGGCTCTAAACAGCCAGACACCTCGGTGTGTAATGCCTTTCCATTCAACTGTGCCGAGCCGCTTAGTGTTAATCTCTCTCTCTCTTTTCTCTGGAATCCCTCAATTCTACCAGTACAGATGAGTCCCCGTGGAAAGGCACAAGGCTTATTGAACGGAAGGAAATCAGCTTTCTGAAAGGTCTGGGGTACACCACAAATCCCCCCAAAATATCCACTTTATATATTAGACATAACTGGGCCATATTCTTAAAGAAAGTAGGCGGGCGGCGCGTAAGGCCCCATACACACGATAGAATTTATCCGCGAATACGGTCCAGCGGACCGTTTCCGCGGATAAATCCTCTCGTGGATTTCGGCGGATTTTCATGCGATGGTGTGTACACACCATCGCATTGAAATCCGCGCCGAAATCCTCTGGCGATGACGTGTCGCGCCGTCGCCGCGATTATGACGCGGCGACGTGCGCGACGCTGTCATATAAGGAATTCCACGCATGCGTCAAATCATTACGACGCATGCGGGGGATCCCTTCGGACGGATGATTCGGTGAGTCTGTACAGACCAGCGGATCCATCCGTTGGGATGGACTCCAGCAGATGGATATGTTGTGCATGTCAGCAAATATCCGATCTCCTGGAATCCATCCCAGGGGAGATTTATCCGCGGAAACAGATCCGCTGGCGTGTACACACCATAGGATCTATCCGCTGAAACCCATTTGCTGGGATTTATCTGCGGATGGATTCTGTGGTATGTACGGGGCCTTAGACATAACTGGGCCATATTCTTAAAGAAAGTAGGCGGGCGGCGCGTAAGCCATTTACACTCCGCCGCCCCAACCTACAGGAGCAGGTGCTGTATTCCCCAAACACTTGCTCCGTAGTTTGGGGCGGCGGAGTGTAATTGGCCCGGCGTATCCCCGCGTATCTCCAAGGGGGCGGCTTCTATTTAAATTAAGCGCGCCCCCGATTCGAACGAACTGCGCATGCGCCGGGCTTAAAATAGCCCAGTGCGTATGCTCCAGTTCTCGGCGTAAAACGTCAATGACGCCGACGTGTGCGTCATTGACGTAAAGTCGTATTCAAGAACGACTTAGTAAAACGGCGTACCCGACAGGAAAACACGACGCGGACCCGACGCCATACTTAACATGGCCTACGTGGGACTGGCGTAAGGTTACTCCTCATATAGCAGGGGTAACCTTACGCCTACGCAAACGACGTAAGCGACGGTTACGCGGCGCAAATTCGTTCGGGAATCGGCGTATCAGGCTCATTTGTATAAACAAATGAGACCTGAACGTAAACGCCACCTAGCGGCCGGCGGAGTAATTACATTTAAGATCCGACAGTGTAAGTGACTTACACATGTCGGATCTTAAAGCGGTAGTTCACCCTCACCCACATGATTTTACCATCGAGACAGGCATTGTAGCGCGAGCTACAGTATGCCTGTCCCGATTTTTTTACCCCCGTACTCACTGTGTACTCGTACATTATAGATTTCGGCTCCCGCGGGGAATGGGCGTGCTTATGGAGAGGGAGGATGATTGACGGCCGGCCCTGGCACGTCACTCTCCCCGAAGACAGCCGGAGTAGGTCTCGGCTCTTCACGGCGCCTGCGCACAGGCTATGCGCAGGCGCCGTGAAGAGCCAAGCCTATTTCGGCTATTTCCGGAGAAGCGTGACGCGCCAGAGCCGGCCGTCAACCATCCTCCGTCTCCATAGGCACACCCATTCCCTGGTATCTTCGATGTACGACTACAAGGTGAGTACAGGGGTAAAAAAATCGGGACAGGCATACTGTAGCTCGCGCTACAATGCCTGATTTTATGGTAGTAGAAAAAAAAAAAAAAAAAATTTCCGTTCATAGGGTGAACCCCCGCTTTAAGCGTATCTATGCGAAAATGATTCTAAGAATCACTCGCATAGATACACGGGCCAAAAAAGAGAGATACGATGGAGTATCCTGAGATACTCCATCGTAACTTTACTCAGAATATGGCCCAACTGTCCCTAACCACTTCCTGCCCAGGCCAATGTTCGGCTTTCAGCGCTGTCGCACTTTGAATGACAATTGCGCGGTCATGCAACACTGTACCCATATGACATTTTTATAATTTTTTCACACAAATAGAGCTTTCTTTTAGTGGTATTTATTTACCACTGGGCTTTTTAGTTTTTGGTAAATAAACAAAAAAAGACCGAAAATTTGGAAAATTAACAAAAAATTTTTCATTATTTGTTATAAAATTTATCAAACGGGTAATTTTTCTCGTTCACTGACATGTGTTGATGAGTCTACACTGATGGGCACTGATAGGCTGCACTGATGGGCACTGATAGGCTGCACTGATGGGCACTGATGAAGCAACACTGGTGGGCCCTGATGAGGAGGCACCGATGAGGGATCAGGCTGTACTGATATTCCTATCAGTACAGCCTCATCCCTCATCGGTGCCTCCTCATCAGTGCCCACCAGTGTTGCTTCATTGGCACTGATGGCCACTTGTGGGCGGCACTGATATGTGACACTGATTGGCAGCACTGGTAGGCACTGATTGGCAGCACTGGTAGGCACTGATTGGCAGCACTGGTAGGCACTGATTGGCAGCACTGGTAGGCACTGATTGGCAGCACTGGTTGGCAGCACTGGTAGGCACAGATTTGAAACACTGGTAGGCACTGATTGGCAGCACTGGTAGGCACTGGTTGGCAGCACTGGTAGGCACTGTTTGGCAGCACTGATGGGCACAGATTTGCAGCACTGGTAGGCACAGATTTGCAGCACTGGTAGGTACTGATTGGCAGCACTGGTGGGCACAGATTGTCAGCACTGGTGGGACTGCACTGATAAGCAGGACACTGATAACAAAAGACCTGATTATCAGTGTACATGTCTCTTTTAGAGCATTGGCTTTCTTCTCCGATCCTCATGCTGACAGTGTGAGGAAAGGAGTGCCGATCACCAGCATCTGTTTACTTCCATGAACAGCTGTGATTGCACACAGAGGATCACATGGTAAAGAGCCACTGATTGGCTCTTTATCTCAATCTGTGATCAGCAGGGGGCACGATCCGGAGCAGCGGGCACGATCACGGGACACCGTCATATGAGAACTAGACGACCACGCTGTGGTGAAAGGGGCAGCTGCAGCCAGGTGGGCTGGCGGTGCCTGAAGGGGTGGTGCCGGGATCAGTAGCCACAGGAATGAAAGCTGGACACTGGACTTTTATTCTTGGCTACACGTTTAAAGGGGCCTCGAGTTCCTGCCTGTAAAGGGCTGTTGCTTTGATGCAGCTGAGACATGAGGGAATGTGATCATTTATAAAAAAGGGAAAAAAGGTATTTATTTATTTTTATTTTTTATTTCTATACAAAAATGTTTTGCCTTTCATTTCTATTTTAAACTGAATGGGTTGTTTTACAAGGTGATCATTTACAATCATTTTAAGGATTATTAATATAATATCATATCATGTATACCAATAAACTATTGTATAAAATTAATGTTTAAAAATTGTATTGGTATTGGTAATACTGATCATCAAGAACACAATCCTCAAATTATTAATATATGAGATATCTTATGAAATATGGATCATTGATGGATATAAATTCTAAGTAGAAATGTTATAGGATGGTAAAATTAACAATTGTCATAAAATAGTAGGATTAGATATTGAAAGTAAAGTACGTCAGTTGTTCATCTAATATTTGTATCATTATTGATGAAAATAATAATAATAATAATAATAATAATAATAATAATAATAATAATAATAATAATTTAATAATAATAATAATAATAATAATAATAATAATAAAGCAATGATGATATACAGTATGCAAACTATGGATGGTTCCACAGAGAAAGCTGATACATATTTCATTATCCACATCCACACGTCACTGAAATCCTCCTTGTGCCCTGTAGGGCCTTTTAGCAACTAACAAAAATTAGAATTGTCTGAAAGTAACAGGAACAGGTTACAAATATGTCATCCCTTCCTCGAGGCAGAAACCTCTCACTCGCTCAATAAACACATAAAAGCATCCACGGTGCTAGTACAAGAGATGCAAAAAATGGAATTCACTTATCTGGGGCAGGAATTTGGAGACTGTTAGGGGAATACTAAGTATTGTAAATGGCAGCTCAAGGTCTAATACCACTGGTTGCAAGTTGGTGCCTTCCTTATTAAAGAAAGAGAGATCCGACCCTTGAAAGTGAGAACCATCTAACAACGTCTTAAAGCGGAGGTCCACCCTAAAAGAAAAAACTATTTTGAAAAAAACACAATATTTTTTACTTTTTGATTTAATAAATATCACAATTTAAAAAAATGCAGACTGCCTGTGCCGCAATTTCTGGTAAGTAAAAAAAAAATGTTTTGAAATTTTTTTTGCAGAATTTTGGTGTAATTTTTTTTTTTTTTAGGGTGGACCTCCACTTTAATAAGCAAAAAACATAGACACCTATCTTGAGTGAGTTGATTCAAGGTACGATATCCAAATTATAATATGAGAGTCTCTGGTGGTCTTTATATGCGGTGGATGATTCAAGCCGCGATATTCAATATGCCGTGATTCTCAAAGGAAATTAGAATATCATCATTGTGCAGATATATATGACTAAAAACGAATAAAGGTTTGAATAGTTAGACTCACATGTAGCTCACAAGCTATACACATATAGAGCGGTCAGTTGCATACAGCTGGATTCTCCTCACTCCCCATCCAGCACAATCAAGCACTGTGGGTGACGTCACTGTCTCCTTCTGACGCGTTGCGTCACTAGACATGTGACTTTCTCAACACAGGTGAGAAAGTCACGTGTCTAGTGAAGCAACGCGTCACCCACAGTGCTTGATTGTGCTGGATGGGGAGTGAGGAGAATCCAGCTGTATGCAACTGACCGCTCTATATGCGTATAGCTTGTGGGCTACATGTGAGTCTAACCCTTATTCGTTTTTAGTCATATATATCTGCACAATGATGATATTCTAATTTCCTTTGAGAATCACGGCATATTGAATATCGCGGCTTGAATCATCCACCATATATAAAGATCACCAGAGACTCTAGCCTTGTACACACGACCGAGGAACTCGTTGGAAAAGACACATCGTCCACGAGTTCCTTGTTAGGCTTGTCGAGGAACTCGACAAGCTTGCTTTGCGAACGTGTTTACTTTATGGTGGTGGAAAACTTTCTGGGCCAGATTAACATAGGAGTTACGACGGCGTATCTCCAGAGTGCGGGCCGTCGCAACTCCGCACCTGATTCATAGAATCAGATACGCCTCACAGTTGCCTAGATACGAGCGCCGTCTCTTAGGGTGCATATTTATGCTGGCCGCTAGGTGGCGCTTCCGTATATTTCCGCATCGGATATGCTAATTAGCTAGATAAGCCGATTCACGAACGTACGCGCGCCCGGCGTATCAAGATACGTCGTTTACGTAAGACATATGCCGGCGTAAAATGTTACCCCTCATAAACCAGGGGTAAGTCATGTTAGGTATGGACGTCGGAAAGGCACGAACAGCGTCGTATTTTACGTCGTTTGCGTAAGTCGTCCGTGAATGGGGCAGGACGTAAGTTTACGTTAGGCGTCGGACTGGCGTAAAGTTACCCCTGCTATATGAGGCGTACGCAATGTTAAGTATTGACGTCGGGACAGCGTAAAATTTTCTGTCGTTTGCGTAAAAATGTTTGCGAATAGGGCTTTGCGTAAGTTACGTTCACGTCGAAAGCATTGACTATTTGCGGCGTAATTGGGAGCATGCGCACTGGGATACGTTTACGGACGGCGCATGCGCCGTTAGTCAAAAATTTTATTTACGTGGGGTCAGCCTTCATTACCATACAACACGCCCACTGCATGGAAAATTTGCATTCCGCGGGCTTACGCCGGACCACATACGCTACACTGCCGTAACTTAGGGCGCAAGTTCTTTCTGAATACGGAACTTGCGCCCTAAGTTACGGCGGCGCCCGCCGATAGATACGTATATGTATGTGAATCTGGCCCCATGTGTGTAGGACAAAGGTCTACATTTATTCCAAAGGACGCAGATAGCTTTCGATGGTCAGATAGTTAATGACAGAAGCCTATCTTTCTCTAAGGGTCTCGCTATTCCTTTTCCGCGATGATAATGCTACGAAATATATTATTTGTGGGTGTCAGTGACGGTCCTGTGTCAGATGTACTGGTACAAGCATTTACGAGCCTCGCTGTCATGACTCATATATTCCCTTCCTCCGAGATAAGATTCTATCTCTATTCATTTCATTTCAATTCTACAGCCCAGTGAAAAGCAGTATCCTCGTTTTTTGATAGAAGTTCAGTGTTTCCAAAGCTGTTATCTTTTTAACGTATTCTGGCAGCCAACCAAACTGTCACTCCCGAGCCTTGGACATTAAAATATATATGCTGGACTCAAAAGGCAAAGCACAGAGGATTTTGTCAGCGTTCAATCTTTGTGGAAACCATTGATCCGCAGAACAGAGCGATTTTGGGTAATTCTGGGGTCCAGATGTGTTCTTTGTTATCAGCGAGATGAAGACGCGGGTGAACGAATTAAAAGAAATGAGAAAAAAAAAAACTTTTACCACCAGTCATGGAAAATTTCCATGGAAAGGTTTAAAAAAAGGGCAATTCAAGCTCCTACCATACATTAGTGTGATGGTTAGTGGGAAGGATGCTCCTTATACTTAACCACTTACCCCCTGGACCATATTGCTGCCCAAAGACCAGAGTACTTTTTGCGATTCGGGACTGCGTCGCTTTAACAGACAATTGCGCGGTCGTGCGACGTGGCTCCCAAACAAAATTGGCGTCCTTTTTTTCCCACAAATAGAGCTATCTTTTGGTGGTATTTGATCACCTCTGCGGTTTTTAGTTTTTGCGCTATATACAAAAATAGAGCGACAATTTTGAAAAAAATGAATATTTTTTACATTTTGCTGTAATAAATATTCCCCAAAAATATATAAAAAAACATTTTTTTTCCTCAGTTTAGGCCGATACGTTTTCTTCTACATATTTTTCGTAAAAAAAAATCGCAATAAGCGTTTATTGATTGGTTTGCGCAAAAGTTATAGCGTTTACAAAATAGGGGGTATTTTTATGTCATTTTTATTATATTTTTTTTACTAGTAATGGCGGCGATCAGCGATTTTTTTTTCGGTACTGCGACATTATGGCGGACACTTCGGACACTTTTGACACATTTTTGGGACCATTGGCATTTTTATAGCGATCAGTGCTATAAAAATGCATTGGATTACTATAAAAATGCCACTGGCAGTGAAGGGGTTAACACTAGGGGGCGGGGAATGGGTTAAGTATGCCTGGGTGTGTTCTAACTGTGGGGGGGGGGTGGCCTCACTAGGGGAAACACTGATCCTCGGTTCATACATTGTATGAACCGAAGATCAGCATTTCCCCCGCTGACAGGACCGGGAGCTGTGTGTTTACACACACAGCTCCCGTTCCCCGCTCTGTACCGAGCGATCGCGTGTGCCCGGCGGCGATCGCGCCCGCCGGGCACACGCACGGCAGTCGGGGGCGAGAGGGGGGCGCGCGCGCACGCCCCTAGTGGCGGCTGGGAGAGAGGACGTCATACTACGTGCTCTCGCCCAGCAGAGCCAACTTGCCGACGTATAACGGCGGTGGCCGGTCGGCAAGTGGTTAAGGAGCATCCTTCCCACTAACCATCACACTAATGTATCATGAGTTGTAGTCAGGGCTTTTTTTCCTCAGAGAATAGGTGCAAGGACTCCCCATTTCTGAGTCACTCCTCGTCTCCGCCCCTACCCATCTCTGAGCACTGTCCCTCGGTTCCACCCCCCTATCCACCTCCCAGTACTGACCCTTTGGGAGAGTACAGAACCAAGTATCATTTTTTGGTGCTAAAAAATGTGTGTGGGATTTGTTATTGATAACAAGAAAAGCAGTCAAATGGATCCTCTGTAACCAGCAACAATAGATCCTCCCCCCAGCAACACTAGACCCACTCCAGCAACAATAGATCCCCTACACAACATTATACTCCCCCAGCAAGAATGGACCCCCCATTACAAAATACCACTACAATAGATCCACTTCTGAAACAATAGACCCCCATCATTGGCATGGTTATATCTTCTTAGTCCTCTCCATAAAATTATCAGAAATTTGTGCTTGAAGAACTATACTGTAGGTAACACTTTTTTTCCCACTTTGGACAGAGTAACGGAGGGTTATAGCCCCTGTCAGTTTATTTTTTTACCATTCCTGTCCCATTGTAGAGATTTCCACTCACTTCCTGCCCCATAGCCAGACAGGAAGTGAGAGGAAATCTATGCAAATTATAGGAATCCATTGCCCCCCCCCCACTCGAAAATTTCAGGGTGGGTCGTAAACAGAAAGGGGTGTGGCCTTGACAGGAAGGGGTGGGTCATATTTAAATTAGGTGGTGGACGAGTTTAGTCAAGCCTAGGGCAGCGCAAAACCTAAATACACTTCTGGCGGAAGGAATCCCTACCTACCTCTGTAGGAACCCTGGTTGAAAATGACTGGTCTGAAGTAACTTACGAACAGGGGCAGACTGACAACTCATGGGGCCCCCGGGCAATAGAAGATTATGGGTTCCCTGGGCTTACAGATGGCCACCACGCCAGGAGGCAGTGCAGAGGCGGGGCAGCTAAAATCTCGAGATTTTCACATCAGAAGCATGTTGGTTTCAGACATATCAGGGACAGATGTAAAAAAAAACATAGGGCCAGATTCTTAGAGGAGATACGACGGCGTATCTCCAGATACGCCATCGTATCTCTGCGTCCGGCCAGTCATATCTATGCGCCTGATTCTTAGAATCAGTTACGCATAGATATCTATTAGATCCGACAGGCGTAAGTCTCTTACGCCGTCGGATCGTAACTGCATATTTACGCTGGCCGCTAGGTTCGCGTACGCTGATTTACGCGTGGAAATATGTAAATCAGCTAGATACGCAAATTCACGAACGTACACCCGGCCGACGCAGTAAAGTTACGCCGTTTACGTTAGGCTTTTCCCGGCGTATAGTTACCCCTGCTATATGGTGGCGTAAGTGCGGCTTAACAATGTTAAGTATGGCCGTCATTCCCGCTTCGAAATTTTAAAAAGTTACGTCGTTTGTGTAAGTTGTCCGTGAGTGGGGCTGGACGTCATTTACGTTCACGTCGAAACCAATGACGTCCTTGCGGCGTACTTTGGAGCAATGCACACTGGGAAATTCCATGGACGGCGCATGCGCCGTTCGGGAAAAAAGTCAATCACGTCGGGTCAAGCCTGTTTTACATAACACACGCCCACCTCTTCACAATTTGAATTAGGCGGGCTTACGCTGGCCTATTTACGATACGCCGCCGTAACTTTTTTTTGAGAATACGGCACTTGCCTGTAAAAGTTGCGGAGGCGTAACGTAAATAGGATACGTTACGCCCGCACAAAGTTACGCGATCCTACGTGAATCTAGCCCATAGATTTTTACATACTGTCCCTGGTTTTACTGAGCCTGGCAACCCTGATGGGGCCCTCTTGTGCCATGGGGCCTTCGGGCAGTGCCCGAGTGACTAAATGGTCAGTCTGCCCCTGCTTACGAATGTGGCATTTGAAGGAATAGAGGGAAGAAAACATGTCTTGGTTAAACAACAGCAGAATTTAAATCCCCTTATATATTATGTATGGTTCGTTTAAACTACAGATCAGGGGACGCCATCATGTCACAGTTACATACGTACATTAAGGTGCAAATACAAAACTCAATGCATAATTCTATACAATCAATAACTTGACACTGTAATTACATGTCCACTACCCCAATAATTAATTAAAACACTCTAGTGTAGTTATACTGATGGCTGTCTGACACCCCCATTTCCCTACAAAGGTCTCCAGGGATCCAGATGCACTCTTACAAATCTCTCCTAATTGTTGAACAGGGATTTAAATCACCTTCCCCCAATATATTTCCCTTTCAGCCCGTGTCTACTGCTAACCTGCACAAATCCTTTCCCAGCCGCCGAGATTGAATTGCTGGGGGGGATCAAAGTCAGGGAAGGAATATTCCATCAGTGTGCACCAAATTAGGTGCTCCGACTGGTCTACCAATCAATATTTTCCAATTTAGCCCTGGTCAGACAGCGATCATGTCTCATGTGAGAACTGGGACTTCATGTAGCAGAGGGAAAAATCACAGGAGGGGAGGGTGATGGGGACAGTAATATTTAGACTTCGAAATTCAGTAGATATGTGCATTCCCGTTCGTACGAATGTTATTTTCGTACGAAAATGTTCATTTTCGTACCCGCAGAAAAATGTGTACATACGAAAAAATGTAAGCACCAAAATACGAAAACGATGGGATTACGAATGAGTCGCATAACGAACAACCGCAAATACGAACGAACGATCCGACGAAAATACGACAAAAGGAAAACGGCAAAAGAACGAATATGACATCTATAACAAAAGACTTGCATTCTGTATTTTGTTTGAATCCTTGTTCTGTTCGTATTTTGATTTTCAGTCGTATGTTCATATGACATCTAACAAAAGATTTTCATTCTGTATTTTGTTTGAATCCTTTTTCTGTTTGTATGTTCATATGACATCTTATAACAAAAAATTTGTATTCTGTATTCTGAATTCCTTTTTTCTGTTCGTAATTTGGTTTCAAAATACAGAATGCAAATCTTTTGTTATAAGATGTAATTTTCGTTTTTTTGAATGGACAGTGAGTGTAGTTAGTTAGTGAAGCAGCTTCTCTTTTGTGCTGAGTATAGTAGTACAGTAAAGCCAAATAAACTTTTCTGTGGATTTTCGTCTGAAGGGAGAGATCAGTTGGCTAGACTTTTGAACCTGGAACCCAAAAATGGTTTTCTGATGGAGTTTAAAAACGAACGAACGTTCGGTAAAACGATCGTTTTTATGTTTGTTGTTAAAAACCAAGAGTATGGAGCTTAACAATAGTTAATATGGATGAGCCGCGTGTTGAAAGTGCCACGAATCCCGCGATATATGTACGAAAGTACAAAATGACAAAAATTCACGAAAATTATTGTCTAACAAGTAACGAACATGAATTAAACAGAATAACGAACCATCCCGCATGTACGAAAATAAAACGGTAACCAAAATACGAAACGATCGGAATACGAAAAAATCGTGTCGTACGAAAAACGAACGGGAACGAACAGGAAAACGGGCGTCTTACGAAAAACGAACGGGAACGAACCTACGGAACGATACGAAAATTCAGGTACTCGCTGACACCATTTATAAGGGACAATACCGATTTACTCTGCACCTGGCCCGTGTGAACTGAACCTTTTAATGACACAGTGTAAGGAGCCTATCTAAGTGGCTCTGCACAATGTGATCACTGTAATGACCAATCACAGCGGTCACAAATGTAAACAATGTAGGGCTAGATTCACGTAGCTGCGCCCATTCGTACGGCGGCGCAGCGTATCGCGTTTGCGCTTCGCCGCCGCAACTTACAGGAGCAAGTGCAGTATTCACAAAGCACTTGCTCTGTAAGTTGCGGCGGCGTAGCGTAAATGGGGCCGGCGTAAGCCCGCGTAATTCAAATGTGGAAGGGGGGGGCGTGTTTTATGCTAATGTGTGATGACCTGACGTGATTGACGTGTTTTACGAACGGCGCATGCGCCGTCAGTGTACATATCCCAGTGTGCATTGCTCCCAAGTACGCCGCAACAACGTATTGGTTTCGACGTGAACGTAAATTACGTCCAGCCCTATTCGCGAACGACTTACGCAAATGACGTAACAAAATTCAAATTTCGAAGCGGGAACGACGTCCATACTTAACATTGGCTGCAACGTTTCTCCCGAAAACGCCTTACGCAAACAACGTAAAAAACTACCGCCGGGCGCACGTACGTTTGTGAATCAACGTAACTAGGTAATTTGCATACTCTACGCGAAAACAACGGAAGCACCCCTAACGGCCAGCGTGAGAATGCACACAATTATGCGCCGCCGCATTCAAGTTACGTCGGAGGAGGAAGCCTATTTTTTGGACGTATCTGCGTTGGAGAATCGGCATAACGATACGCCGACGCAGATTTGAAATTACGGCGGCGTATCTGGAGATACGCCGCCGTAAATGATTGCTGAATCTAGCCCGTAGTGTTTACATTTTAGAGCCTGCCCTTTCCACTTACAACGAATAAAGGGGAAGAAGGAGGGAAAACATGTCAGAGGAGCAGGTTTCAGGCGAGGCTTCATGACATTTGTCCAGCACAAAAAGTTCAATCACAGCGGTCACAAATGTAAACAGTGAAGTGTTTACATTTTAGAGCCCACCCCTTCCTCTTACAACGAAGAAAGGGGAAAAAGGAGGAAAAACATACCAGAGAAACAGGTCCCAGGCTGGGCTGAGTTTGGCTATACATAAGCTGGTCACAGTAATTAAAGCATGGTTGGGCAGTCTGGCATCAACTGTTCTGCCAGCTGTGTCAGCCCTGGTGGGGGTAGAGGCAGAGAAGTGCAGCCAGATTCGACCATTCCAACAAATGGAATTTACTTCTTGAAGCTGAACTCCAGTCTTCCCTTCAGCCTTGCACAGTTGTACAGGCTCCTCTCCTGTACTGAACTTTCCTATTCTAAATTTTACTGCACACTGAGTTTTTTACAGTATGCATTAGAAGCTTCAGCAAGTCAGATAGAGTCTGCTACATTTCCTGGCTGGAAAACGTCCAGCATAATCTAGCTCTTTCCCTTTAATCTGAACGATGTGTTTATGGCCCTTGGGTTTCCACCTCACCTTCAGACAAGAGATCATGTGGTTTAGAAGAGGTCTATATTTTTTTATTCTAATACAATGGGTGGACCATAAGAATCAAAATGAAAGAGTCACGTGATTGTGACGCAACGTGTCGGGAGGAGGAGGGCGACGTCATTTCTGGTCACGACCAAGACCGGAAGTTCTTGTTTTGACGGTGTTGAATGCTTCGTTTTTGACATGTGAGTTACTACTTTTAAAATAAAATAATTTTACTGAAATACTACACTATGGAGATTCCGTTTATCCCTATACATGATCCCTGAATTGAAGCAAAGTTAAAGAGAGTTTTTTTTAGGATTGGAACCATACAGGAGAGGAGCCTCCAGTGTCTGCAGCCACAGCCGTGTCATTTCCAAACATGGAGGAGAAGAGATTGCCACTGAGGATTGCATAGATGCTTGATTAGACCCATTGGAGTCTTCCTTAGAGGCGAGAGGCTGGGCGCACTTTGTGTGGATTGGAAAAAAATAAAATAAAAAAAGGAAGGCGCTATAAGTGTGATCACATCACCTTGAATTTCTTTGCACTGGGCTACTTTATTAACTTTTTTTGCACATTTTTGTACATCTCAAGAGACTATGGCCTAGATTCACGTAGGGCGGCTTTGCGTTGTGCGGGCGTAGCGTATCTTATTTACGCTACGCCGCCGCTACTTAGAGAGGCAAGTGCTGTATTCACAAAGCACTTGCATCCTAAGTTACGGCGGCGTAGCGTAAATCGGCCGGCGTAAACGCGCGTAATTCAATGTAGGCAGGTCGTGGGCGTGTTGTATTTAAATTAAGCGTGCGCGCGCATGCTCAGTATCACGTCGTATTTACGCCCAAAGATACGCCGGCTCAATGCCTGTGACGTGAACGTAACCTGCGCACAGCCCCATTCACGTACCACTTACGTAAACGACGTAAAAAGATACGCTTGTTCCGACGTCCATACCTTGCATGGGCAGCGCCACCTAGAGAACAGCTTTATCTTTACGCCGGCGTATGTCTTACGTAAACGGCGTAACTAATTGCGACGGGCGTACGTACGTACGTACGTACGTACGTACATTCGTGAATTGGCGTATCTTGCTCATTTACATATTCGATGCGAAAATCAACAGAAGCGCCACCTAGCGGCCAGCGTAAATATGCACCCCAAGATACGACGGCGTAGGAGACTTAGTATCTTGGCCAAATCTATGCGTAACTGATTCTATTAAAAAGGCGCATAGATACGATGGCGGCCATTCGGACTTACGACGCTGTATCTGGAGCTACGCCGATGGAAGTCTTTGAGAATCTGGGCTTATTTATACAACCCCTTTTTGCACTGGACTTTTTTTATATGAATTGTTTATTTATCACTGCACTTTGATGTTTATTTGCACTTTTCTTGAGGATTCGCACACGCATATTTTTTACTGTTATGAATTTTTTATTGCATCTTTATTGATTATTTATTGCGATATTGCGCAGGTTGTATATTACAGTGTGCTCATAATAGCACCAGAAGTGTCTTCATTGATGGGTTGAAAAGAGCGCAGTCCAGCATCAGAGGCCTGTGTGACTTGCTGGAGACGGATTCTTGTGACTCTCTCCCTGGTTACACAGAATTCTATTTATAGAATGTTACCATCCAACAAGCTATATATAGTATAAACTGCCAAAACACTATCAGTGCCAGAAATCCAGCAATCATTCCTTGTACAGGATCAATGTGGAGACTAAAAGCAGGATCAGGCTGCGGCTCCCGGAGAACTACATACTCCAGACTGAACAAACCAGTTATTGAACTATTTCATACCAACATCATTTCTGGGTAACTTCTACATCTGAAGTGCATTGACATGTGCACAACAAAAATGTTCGTATTTTTTTGTTCCGTTTCGTCTCGTTCCGTAGATTTGTAAAGATTCGTAATTTCGTAAGACTAAAGTTTTCCTATTCGGACCCGTTCGTATTTTCGGAACAGTTTTATTTTCGTTTATACTGAATGATTCGTAATTCTGTCTAATTTATTTTCGTTGATTCGAAATTCGCAATTTTGTTAGATAATAATTTTCGTTTAATGGATTCGTAATTTTGTACTTTCGTAAATACATAGCAACACGTGGCTAATCCATATTAAGATAGACTTTCTCTTAAGCCCCGTACCCACGGTCTGACTTTTTGCCAACAAACGTCAAAATTAGCTTTTTCCAAAAAATCGCACCGTGTGTACGCTCTATCGGACAAACTTTTCGGTTTCATAAGTCCGGCCAACTCCCTTCAGACAAAAATCCACGGAAAAGTTTGTTTGAAGTGCGATCGTGTGTACGAGGCTTTACACTGTCCAATGTGACTCAGCACAAAAGAGATAAGCTGATTGGCTAAAATATTAATAGATAGATTCACAGAGCTTGGCCCAACTTTGCGGCGGCGTAGCTTAGCGTGTTTAGGCTACGCCGCCGTAAGTTAGCGAGGCAAGTACTTGATTCTCAAAGTACTTACCTGCTAAGTTACGGCAGCGTAGCCTAAAGCGGGCGGGCGTAAGGGCGCCTAATTCAAATTTCTCTAAGGGGGCGTGTTTTATGTTAATACTGATACGCCGGCCTAACTCTCTCTGAATCTACCTACACTGTATAAGTAATCACTCACTAACTACACTGCCCAGTGCCCATTCGAAAGAACGATACAAGTACAAAAATTTACGAACAGACAAAGAAACGGATTTACAAAACACACAAATGAAAATACGAACAGACAAAGGATTTAAAATACGGAATGCAAATCGTTCGTTATAGATGTCATTTTCGTTCTTTTGCTTTTTAGGTGTTTCGTATTTCAGTAAGATTGTCCAATCATACGTTCGTATTTTCGCTTGTTCGTTATTTTGCTTATTTGTAATTCCGTAATTTTCGTATTTTGGTTCTTTCAGCTTTTCGGATGTTCGAATTGATCCAAATGTACGAAAACTAACAAATTCGTACGAAAATCCATTCGTTACGAACGGGAAGGCACATGTCTACCTCATTCCTCCTCATTTGTCCCTCATTTTGGTCTGACCGATATAGCTGTATATAAAATCCGCTAACCACAGTCTCCTTAAGTGCCGGTTCGCACTACAGCGACTTGGGATCCGACTTGTCAGACCTCAAGTTGCCCCAAGTCGCTGGACATAAATGCCATAGAAGTAAATGAGAACCGTCTTAATGTGCACTACTGAAGTCGCTTCGACTTCAGAAAAGGTTTCTGTACTACTTCAAGACGACTTCTAGGCAACTTGTACCCATAGGGCCAGATTCTTAAACGAGATACGACGTCATATCTCCAGATACGCCGTCGTATCTCTAAGTTGCGCGGTCGTATCTATGCGCCTGATTCTTAGAATCAGTTACGCATAGATTTTGCTTAGATCCGACAGGCGGAACTGTGTTACCCAGTCGTATTGTAAATACATATTTACGCTGGCCGCTAGGTGGCGCCTCCGTCGAATTCCGCGTTGAGTATGCAAATTAGGTAGATACGCGAATTCCCGAACGTACGCCCGGCCGACGCAGTAAAGTTACACCGTTTACGTTAGGCTTTTCCTGGCGTATAGTTGCCCCTGCTATATGGTGGCGTAAGTGCGGCGTAACAATGTTAAGTATGGCCATCGTTCCCGCATCGAAATTTGAAAAAGTTACGTTGTTTGCGTAAGTCGTCCGTGAATGGGGCTGGACGTCATTTACGTTCACGTCGAAACCAATGACGTCCTTGCGGCCTACTTTGGAGCAATGCACACTGGGAAATTCCACGGACGGCGCATGCGCCGTTCGGGAAAAACGTCAATCACGTCGGGTCACAGTAAATTTACATAAAACACACCCCCTGATCCATATTTGAATTAGGCGGGCTTACACCGGCCGATTTACGCTACGCCGCCGCAACTTTAGGAGCAAGTGCTTTGAGAATACAGCACTTGCCCGTGTAAGTTGCGGAGGCGTAACGTAAATCAGCCCACACAATTTTACGCGGATGTACGAGAATCTGGCCCATAGATTTCAATGGAAGTCGCCTCCAAGTCGGATCTCCATCTATATTGAAGCGACTTTACAGGAAAAAGAAAATAGTTTACCCAGGCAAACCCGTCCCTCCTGACAGAGCTGATTATTCTGTGAGTGGCCACAGCCAAAATCGCCTGTCCTGGAGGCAACTTTAAAGCGGGGGTTCACCCGCACATAACACTTTTTCCCCTTAGATGGATGCTCGTTTTGTCTAGGGGAATCGGCTAGTTGTTTTAAAATATGAGCTGTACTTACCGTTTACGAGATGCATCTTCTCTGCCGCTTCCGGGTATGGGCTGCGGGAATGGGCGTTCCTATTTTGATTGACAGTCTTCCGAGAGGCTTCCGACGGTCGCATCCATCGCGTCACGATTTTCCGAAAGAAGCCGAACGTCGGTGCACAGGCGCAGTATACAGCCGCACCGACGTTTGGCTTCTTTCGGCTACGAGTGACGTGATGGATGCGACCGTCGGAAGCCTCTCGGAAGACTGTCAATCAAGAAGGAACGCCCGCTCCCGAAGACCCATATCCCGGAAGCGACGGAAGAAGATGCATCTCGAAAACGGTAAGTACGGCTCATATTTTAAAACAACTAGCCGATTCCCCTAGACAAAACGAGCAGGAATCTAAGGGGAAAAGATAAAAAAAAAACATCATTGGGTGAACTCCCGCTTTAAGTCACGTTGTAAGTTGCTCAAAGTCGCCTTGAAGTCGTGCTTAAGTCGCCTCCAAATCGCCTTGCAAAGTCAGTAAGTCGAGTCGAGTTGCTGTAAGTCGAGTTGCCCCTGAAGTGCCCAGATGACCCCTAAGGCCTAAATCCAGCACTGGTTGTAAGATGTCCCTACAACAATAAATAAATGAATAAATAATGTCAAATTGTGAAGGTGGAGGTGTACAAGGATGTTAAGTGGGTAGGAAAGGGTGAAGGTCTGCTTTAAAGATTTCAAATGGAGTAAAAGCACACTTTACTCTGTTCAGCATCCTGGCACTGTACCCTAGCACACTCGAAATGTCAGGTCAGAATGACATTTCTGAGCTCCCGGCTCTGCTCCGAGACTTACACAAGACAGATTGCCAATGTAGCTGACCCCAGCCCTGCAGAATGACATGGTCTTGTTTTAATGGTCCCAGTGGGGACCAGAGTTGCTTCTACAAGTGACATGAACAACCAAGGGACCCTGACCATTTTTTACAAGTCAGCAGTGTGGTAAAATGAACAGTAAGTGGAGTACCGCAACTGGCCCCCCTTGAGTCTTGTTTTTCCAGGAGCGTTGCTGCCATGTAAGTATTAGATGTGATGCTATGGGAGCTATTTATACAAGATTGTATGTCAGGTTCACCCAAGAGTCACTGTACACTGGTCAGTGAATCAATTACCAGGAATAGAACGCATGTGGGCCATCAATATCTGTTGACACATTCACTCATTTCAAAAACATTCATTAAAATCTGAATGTAATGCTATAGGGGGGCTACTTACATAGAGCTCTATCTCAGATCCACTCTAGACTCACCATTACGCTGACTGACAAATAATTTTTCTGGTTTAGAAAGCATGGGCCTGATCCACAAAAGGGATACGCCGGCGTATCTACTGATACGCCGTTGTATCCCTGTTTCTATCTATGGAACTGATCCACAGAATCAGTTTTCCATAGTTAGGCAGAAGATCCGACATGTGTAAGGGACTTACACTGTCGGATCTTAGGATGCAGTACCGCAGCCGCCGCTGGGGGCATTTCTCGTCGAAATCCAGCGTCGGGTATGCAAATTAGCACTTACGGAGATCCACGAAGCTTTTACGCTTCGTTTTTTCTCCGTAAGTATTAGTTTGCCGTCGCAAAATTAGGGCTGCTTTTACAAAGTGTAAAGTTAGTACACCATGTAAAAGTAGACCCTTCTTTCCCGCGACGCTGTCAATTTTTTTTTAAAAATGTTTTTTTTCCCGCCGCATCTCTTTTTTTTCCTGACGCAACTTTTTTTACCCGGCGCGAGTCACAAAACTCGGCGTAACGTAATTTCGCGCAATGCACGCCAGGAAAATCGCGTCGGGAGCATGTGCAGTACGTCCGGCGCGGGAGCGTGCCTAATTTAAATGGGACTCGCCCCATTAGATTAGGAACGCCTTGCGCCGGACGGATTTAAGTTACACTGCTCAAAATTTCTAGGTAAGTGCTTTGTGGATCGGGCACTTAGGTAGAGATTTTGCGGCGGTGTAACTTAAACGGGAAAAATTAAGTTACGCCGGGTTTTTGTGGATCAGGCCCCATGTTCTCCATCATTTCCTGACACCAGTTTCAAAAATATATATAAATTTTGTTCATGAAATGCGCACTTTTTAGTAACACTAGCTGAATGTAGCAAAGAAAGTTACAAGTTAAAGTAGAACTATAGGCAGAACTTATTTGTTTTCATTTTGGATAGCGCAAGGCTGATTTTATTTCTCCATCTGTGTCCCATTTTAGAAATTTCCCTTCACTTTCTGTCCCATAGCCAAAACGGAAGTGAGAGGAAATCCCTGCAAATTAAGGGAATCCCTTGGGGACCCCCAGGTCACCAGAATTAGCCACTTGCCGACCGGCCCATAGTAAGAATACATCAATACTTTTCCCTTCACTTCCTGTCCCATAAAAGTGCTCATTACTTTTCCCTTCACTTCCTGTCCCATAAAAGTCCCTTGGGGACCCCCAGGTCACCAGAACTAGCCACTTGCCGACCGGCCCATAGTAAAAATACATCAATACTTTTCCCTTCACTTCCTGTCCCATAAAAGTCCCTTGGGGACCCCCAGCTCACCAGAACTAGCCATATGCCGACCAGCCCATAGTAAAAATACATCATTACTTTTCCCTTCTTTTCCTGTCCCATAAAAGTGATCATTACTTTTCCCTTCACTTCCTGTCCCATAAAAGTGCTCATTACTTTTCCCTTCACTTCCTGTCCCATAAAAGTCCCTTGGGGACCCCCAGGTCACCAGAACTAGCCACTTGCAGACCGGCCCATAGTAAAAATACATAATTACTTTTCCCTTCACTTCCTGTCCCATAAAAGTGATCACTACTTTTCCCTTCACTTCCTGTACCATAAAAGTCTCTTGGGGACCCCCAGGTCACCAGAACTAGCCATATGCCGACCGGCCCATAGTAAAAATACATCAATACTTTTCCCTTCACTTCCTGTCCCATAAAAGTCCCTTGGGGACCCCCAGGTGACCAGAACTAGCCACTGGTGACCGCTCGGATGATGGTGGAAAGCTTACTGAGGAGAAACAGGAAGTGAGAAATTCAAACAAAGAAAAAAAATATTTAGAAGGGAAATCAAAGGAAAAAGGTAAGTGAACCAACAATGCACTAGCTTAAAGGAACCAATTTGGAAAATAAAAGACGAACCTTTACAATCACTTTAAGTCAGTCATCTTTTTGACATACTTTGTCATAAACATCATTAAAAACTTTTTCACATAACCAAACTTGTAATTTAAATTTCATCTATTTTGAAAGAGGTGGTTTGCCTATTTTTGGAAGGCAGTCAATAAAACCATTAAAAACACATTTGAAGCCTGGGTTCCCAATCTATTCTCCCTCCGAACCAATCACACAGAAGAATGCTTCTTTGTCTGCATACGTTTTATAACTAACACCAAACCAATCTACCTGAACTCCCAGCAATGACAAAGGCTGGGATATGAAAGCTTCAGTATTCATCAGTGCAGCTGTGGACCATGACACAGTCCCAAATGGAATACAAATTTTGATGAAAACACAAAATTGATAAAAAAAAGAAAAAGATGGAAATGTAATATGAAAGTTCAGGTGGTTTTGATGGAACACTAAATACTAGAAGTATCGATTTAAATGGGAATATAATAATTTTTTCTTAAGGAGACAAAAAACTGCTTAACCCTTTGTCACAACTTCAAAATGTATGTTTTCATTTTATTAACCACTTAAAAAAAATGTTTTTGTTGCTAGAAAATTACACTATATATATATAACAACCTAGAGAGTAAAATGGCGGTTGTTGCAATACTTTGTCATACCGTATTTGCGCAGCGGTCTTTTTTTTTGAATAACAAAAATGAGACTACAGTAAAGTTAGCCCAATTTTGTTTTATATTGTGAAAGATACTGTAATGTTACACCAAGTAAATTGATACCCAACATGTCACGCTTTAAAATTGTGCCCGCTCGTGAAACTTTTACCCTTGAAAATCTCCATAGGCGACGTTTAAAAAATTCTACAGGTTGCATGTTTTGAGATACAGATTAAGTCTAGGGCTAGAATTATTGCTCTCGCTCTACTGATCGTGGCGATACCTCACATGTGTGGTTTGAACACCATTTTCATATGCGGGTGCTGCTCACGTATGTGTTATGCCTCGTACACACGATCGGTCAAACCGATGAGAACGGTCTGATGGACCGTTTTCATCGGACCAAACCGATCGTGTGTGGGCCCAATCGGTTATTTATCTATAGGTTAAAAAAAAGCAATCTTGTTTTAAATTTAACCGATGGATACCTAACCGATAGAAAAAAAACGATCGTTAGTTGGCACAACCATCGGTTAAAAACCCACACATGCTCAGAATCAAATCGACGCATGCTTGGAAGCATTGAACTTTGTTTTTTTCAGCACGTCATTGTGTTTTACGTCACCGCGTTCTGACACGATCGTTTTTTAACCTATGGTGTGTAGGCGCGACTGACCATCAGTCAGCTTCATC
This sequence comes from Rana temporaria, assembly GCF_905171775.1. Lineage (NCBI taxonomy): Eukaryota > Metazoa > Chordata > Amphibia > Anura > Ranidae > Rana > Rana temporaria. The sequence continues at coordinate 20,403,588 of NC_053495.1, forward strand.
GGTTAACTGATGAAAACGGTCCATCAGACCGTTCTCATCGGATGGACCGATCGTGTGTACGCGGCATTAGATTCTGCATGCAAGCTCAGCGGAACGGGGCGCGTTAAATACATTTTTTATCCTTATGTTACCTTTTATTTTTTATTTTCAAACTAGTCTTTAAAAAAATAAATAAATAAATAAATTCTCTTTTAGAGTCATCGGAAGTGACGTTTTGATGTCGCTTCCGCCCTGCAATGGTATGGAGACGGGTGGGGACCATCTTCCCCTCACTCGTCTCCATACAAAGCCAGTGAGAGGGCAACGGAGCGCGGCGGGGGGGCCTTCCCACCTCCGATAAAAGTGATCTCGCCACAGAGACCACTTTTATCTGAAAGCGGACCGCACGCTGAAGAAGAGGATACCAGGGTTATGGCAGCTAGCTGCTACCATAACAACGATATTCCTCTTCAAAGTACCGACATATAAAGACTGCGGGCGGTCCAGAAAGTGGTTAACAAAAACATTTTCTTATAGCTGTTTATTTTTTTTAGAAGCAAAATTAAATTGAAATTATTTGTTTAAAGGGGTGAAAGGTCCATGTTACAGGTGCAAATAGTTAGCAGGTGTGTGAAGTGGATTTCTGATTAACGATTTCATAGAAACCTAGACCAAATTTTGGCAGCATCAGTATGCTTTTTGAAGGCTTAAAGGGTTTGTAAAGGTTTGTTTTTTATTTTCTAAATAGATTCCTTTAACCACTAGAGAGCCGCGCTATAGACGAAAGACGTCCACAGCGCGGCTCTCAAGTGCCGGGTGGACGTCCCTGGACGTCCTGCTATTTACATTCACGGGGAAACACTATGCCAGGCGCATCGCTGGGAAGCCGATCCGCGTGCCTGGTGGCCGCGATGTCCGTCAGGTACCCCGCGATCGGCGGTGACAGCAGAGACATGGAGCTCTGTGTGTAAGCACAGAGCTCCACGTCCGGTCAGGGAGAGAGGAGACTTGGAAGTGCCTATTTTAGATGTTTGCAAAATGAGCAAACAGCGTAACGCACATATACATCAGCAGAATGGCCTCTGTGGGCAAAGCAATGTACCTGTAAGTTGCTTTAAAAAACTTGTCGTGCCGCCGCGCGCAAGCTTCATGACTGTGCCCGTGGGACCCACGGACTCGATGTCCGCCGGTGTCCCGCGATCGTGTCACGGAGTGGAAGAACGTGGAGATGCCTGAGTAAACAAGGCATTTCCCTGTTCTACCTAGTGACAGGACACTGATCTACTGCTCCCTGTGATCGGAGCAGTGATCAATGTCGTTTCACTTGTAGCCCATCCCCCACACAGTTAGAATCACTCCCTAGGACGCACTAAACCCCTTCCTCGCCCCCTAGTGTTTAACCCCTTCCCAGCCAGTGTCATTTACACAGTAATCAGTGCATTTTTATAGCACTGATCGCTGTATAACTGACAATGGTCCCAAAATAGTGTCAAAAGTGTGGAAAAAAAGTGTCTGGTGTGTCCTCTATTAGATCCAGCACCTCATCCCTGTACAATAGGTAACAAAATAGGGAAAAGGGAATGGAGGGATTATGGCAGTGCCTAACAAGTTCAAACATGAGGATTTGATTACATTTAAAAGAAGACAAAATGTATTCAGTACAAGTTGATATGGTGCTAATATTGATCAATACATGATGTAATATACTGAATTAGATTTAATAAATTAATAGATTTTTATAAATTAAATTACAAAATCTAATTCAGTGTATTACATCATGTATTGACAAATATTAGCACCATGTCAACTTGTACTAAATACATTTTGTCTTCTTTCAAATTGAATCAAATCCTTGTGTTTGGACTTGTTAGGCACCGCCATAATCCCTCCATTCCCATTTCCCTATTTAGTGTCAAAAGTGTCCGATGTGTCCGCCATAATGTCGCAGTCACAATAAAAATCACAGATCGCCGCCATTACTAATAAAAAAATAATAATAATAAAAATGCCATAAAACGATCCCCTATTTTGTAGATGCCAAAACTTTTGCGCAAACCAATGAATATATGCTTATTGCGATTTTTTTGCCAAAAATATGTAGAAGAATACATATCGGCCTAAACTGAGAAATATATATTTTTATATATATATATATATATATATATATATATATATATATATATATATATTGGGGATATTTATTATATTGGTAAATATATTTATTATAGCAAATAGTAAAAAATATTGCTTTTTTTTCAAAATTGTCGCTCTTTTTTTTCTTTATAGTTCAAAAAATAAAAACCGCAGAGGTGATCAAATACCACAAAAAGAAAGCTCTCTTTGTGTGAAAAAAGTACGTCAATTTTGTTTGGGTACCACGTCGCACGACCGCGCAATTGTCAGTTAAAGCGACACAGTGCCGAATCGCAAAAAGTGCTCTGGTCAGGAAGGGGGTAAATTCTTCCGGGGCTGAAGTGGTTAACTTGTCACTAGGGGGATCACCAGTAGGAGGAAGGAGGTCCTGATTCCCAGTGCCGGCCCAAGACATTGTGCTGCCTGGTACCAAGAATGAAATGCTGCCCCCCCCCAAAAAAAAATTACGCCCACCAAAATGCCCAAACATCCATTATTTTATATCATGATAACTAAAGTGGACCTATCATGGCTCTCTCTATACATGTATATAGGAGTATAAAAATGACCTGTTATGGCTCTATTCATGCAATTAACCCCACAGTGGAGCGGAGAGCGGAGCTGGCGGAATGGGATGGCGTGCGGGCGGCAATTTGCTGCCCCCCTGAAAGTGCTGCCTGGTACAATGGTACCATCGGGTCCCATGGTAGGGCTGGCCCTGCTGATTCCTTTATACCAGAAGTCGGCAACCCGTTGATAGTGCTCAACCTGTCGACTGTTGCCATCTGACAGGCACTACTAACCAGGAGCTGTGTCTCTGGTAAAGTAGCCACAGCAGGGTCTGGGGGACCAGATGTGATACATACTGTACTGCAAAACAAGTCAGTGCCACAGGAGGCAACAGGCTGTAATGCTGGGTACTCAGTGGCATATAAGGAAATGCAGATGCGTGTGTGTGTCCCTGACATCAACATTTACTTTGCATTATAATGGCAGCTGCCTGAGAAGAGAGATTGGTTGATGGCCAGGGGTGTAAATACAAACAGGCTTTTGTGTGTTAGGCTTGGCTCACATCGCTGCATGTAGGGAACGTGTGCAAAACCACTTGCGTTCCGTAACATGCAGAGAAATGCGCTGCTCTTTAGCAGATGCGCTGGGGTGACATGTAATTTCTAAGGGTTCTGTAGCATGATCTCCATAAACCAGTCTAACAAGTTCATTAGCATATGAATAGGGTAAGCTTAGCTTCTAAAAACAATAGATGGTCTTAAGATCTTATTCCGTACATTTATGCTATACAAATCTCTAAAGCATGGTTTCACGGTGTGGGAGATTTTTATAGCATAAATATATGGAATAAGATTTTAAGACAATGTATTGTTTTTAGAAGCTAGGCTTCCCCTATTCATATGCTAATAACTTGTTGGATTGATTCATGTAGCTCATGCTACAGGAAATGATGTTGGCAGAAAATGAGGATATGGAATAAGATTTTAAGGCCATAAACCAGTCTAACAAGTTCATTAGCATATGAATAGGGGAAGCATAGCTTCTAAAAACAATACATGGTCTTAAAATCTTATTCCATATATTTATGCTATACAAATCTCCCACGCATGGTTTGACGGTGTGGGAGATTTTTATAGCATAAATTTATGGAATAAGATTTTAAGATCATGTATTGTTTTTAGAAGCTAGGCTTCCCCTATTCATATGCTAATGAACTTGTTGGATTGGTTCATGTAGCTCATGATACAGGAAATGATGTTGGCAGAAAGTGAGGATATGGAATAAGATTTTAAGGCCATAAACCAGTCTAACAAGTTCATTAGCATATGAATAGGGGAAGAATAGCTTCTAAAAAAAATATATGGTCTTAAAATCTTATTCCATATATTAATGCTATACAAATCTCCCACGCATAGTTTCACGGTGTGTAATAGATTTTTATAGCACAAATTTATGAAATAAGATTTTAAGACCCTCTATTGTTTTTTAGAAGCTAGGCTTCCCCTATTCATATGCTGATGAACTTGTTGGATTGGTTCATGTAGCTCATGCTACAGGAAATGATGTTGGCAGAAAGTGAGGATATGGAATAAGATTTAAAGACCATGGGGTAGATTCAGGTAAGAGATACGACGGCGTATCTCCAGATACGCCGTTGTATCTCTGAGTGTGCGGCGTCGTATCTATGCGCCTGATTCATAGAATCATTTGACTAAGATCCGACCGGCGTAAGTCTCTTAAGCCGTCGTATCTTAGTTGCAATTTTAGGCTGGCCGCTAGGTGGCGCTTCCGTATATTTACCCGTCGAATATGCAAATTAGGTAGATACGCCGATTCAGAAACATACGTTTGCCCGGCGCATTTTTTTACGTCGTTTACGTTAGGCTTTTTCCGGCGTAAAGTTACCCCTGATAAATGAGGCGTATCCTATGTTAAGTATGGATGTCGTTCCCACGTCGAATTTTGGAAATTTTACGTCGTTTGCATAAGTCGTTTGCGAATAGAGATTTGCGTAATTTACGTTCACGTCGAAAGCATTGGCTTTTTGCGGGTTAATTTGGAGCATGCGCACTGGGTTACATTCACGGACGGCGCATGCGCCGTTAGTCAAAAACGTCATTTACGTGGGGTCATGTTTTATTTACATAAAACACGCCCACCTCTTCACAATTTGAATTAGGCGCTATTACGCCGGCAGATTTACGCTACGCCGCCGTAACTTAGGGCGCAGGTTCTTGGTGAATACAGAACCTGCCTCACTAAGTTACGGCGGCGTAGCGTATCTGAGATACGCTACGCCCGCACAAAAATAAGCAATTATACCTGAATCTACCCCCAGGTATTGTTTTTAGAAGCTAGGCTTCCCCTATTCATGTGCTAATTAACTTGTTGGGTTGGTTAATGTAGCTCATGCTACAGGAAATTATGTTGGCAGAAAGTGAGGAGAGGGAAAAAAGGACTTGAACACAGCCATGTGCTAGACACAAAGGAGGTCGTTTGGAGGACTTCAGAGGATTAAGCAGTCAGGTAGGAGACCTGGGGATAACACTAGAAGAAGGGGGTCTATTGTTGTCGGCATGGATCTACAGTATTGTTGCTGAGGGTATTTTCTTGTGGGGATCTAATATTGTTGGGAGGGATCTATTGTTGCTGGGCGGGATCTATTGTTGCTGGGAGGGGTTATTGTTCCTGGGAAGGAACTGTTGTTGTTGGGGGGGGGGTCTATTGTTTTTGGGAGGTCTTTTGTTGCTGGGAAGGGTCTATTGTTGCTGGCTGCAGGGGACTGCTTTCTATTAGCAAATTCCATACAAAATACATATAGCTAGATTCAAGTACATGGCCGCAACTTTGCGGCGGCGTAGCTTAAGGCATTTAAGCTACGCCGCCGTAAGTTAGCGAGGCAAGTACATGATTCACAATGTACTTACCTGCTAAGTTACGGCGTGTTTGAGGGGGGCGTGCTGTATGTTAATGGGGCTTGACCTTACGTTTTTTACGTTTTTTGCGAACTGCGCATGCGCCGGGCACCTACATTTCCCAGTGTGCATTGCGGCTAAGTACGCCGCACGGGCCTATTGATTTCCACGTGGGCGTAAACGACGTAAATCCCAATTCACAGACGACTTACGCGAACAACGTAAAAAATTCGAATTTCGACGCGGGAACGGCGGCCATACTTGACTTTACTATTCCAACTAGGGCCCAGCTCTAACTTTATGCGGCCTATCTCTTACGTAAATGGCGTAAAAGTACTGCGTCGGCCAGGCGTACGTTCGTGAAACGGCGTATCTACTCATTTACATATTCTACGCCGACCGCAATGGAAGCGCCACCTAGCGGCCATCCGATACATTGCAATCTAAGATAGGACGGCGCAAGCCGTCGTATCTTAGATATGTTTAAGCGTATCTCTGTTTGAGCATACGCTTAAACATAAGTCGGCGTAGATTCTGAGTTAGGTCGGCTTATCTACTGATAAGCCGGCCTAACTCTTAATGAATCTACCTATTTGTACCAAAAAATAAGTAGACAAGGGGTGACTCAGAAGGGGGAAGGACCTGCACCTCCATGTACAACGCTATTATTCGCACTGGCTTTGTGTGTATAATTTGTATCTTTTAAAGTGCATGATATAATGCACTAGGTGATTGTGTCTTTTGTGTTTTTTTTTTTTGTTGTTTTTAACAAACTGCTGCACAGGCAGCAAAAGAGGTATCTTAATTCTTTTGAGGGTGCGCGCTATGTTAGGTTTTATTTTAAGCAAAAGCGTTATTTAAAGCCTTGGATATGAGATATGACAGAAGGGAAAATAAATCAAATGAGACCAAAAAAAAACATACATTGGGGATTTTCTATATCTTGATATGATATGACTATCTTGCTACAAATAGGATGTTACCTGACAAGTGAAATGTGCCGTGCGTTGAATAAACCCCCCTTCATCCATCTCATTAAGTGCCTTTCTACAGAGAAAGCACAATCGCTTGACGTCAATATGTGTGCCGTATCCATATCAGAGGAATTCGGAACGGTCTAATTAAAGCGGAGGGAGGAACTGATTCTTCTCAAATTTTTTTTTTTTTTTTGCAAGGTGGCTTTTTATACAAACAATAGAATGAACAGCGGAAACAAAAAACTGCCAAAAATCTGCAAGCAGCTATTGCAGACCTGTCCTTCTGAAAACGTTAGTCACCTGGCTGTCTCTGGCTTGATCTCCAGGTAGATATATACAGTGGGACCTCGGTTTACGAGTAACGCGGTTAACAAACGTTTTAAAAGACGAGCAACTTTTTAAAAAAATCCTGACTCGGTTTGCAAGTGTTGTTGTGTAGAATTCAAGCTAATGGGGTGTGCAGTACCGCATTTGGCCTAGAGGTGCGGGGGCGCCGGTGACACTTGGAACGGCTTGGAACCATTCGGAAATACTAAGAAACATTCAATTCCCAAGTGTTTCCGAGCCTTTCCGAGATCGGCCGAGCTATCCCAGAGTATTTCCGAGGCTCTCCAGAGCCTCCTCCCCACCTCTGGCCACATGCAGTATTGCATGCCACTGTATGGCTTTCTCAGGGAAAAGTGTGGTTTTGTGGCTACTATATAAATAAACAAAAGCCAATTGTCCTACATGTTTTGCCATATGGCTTCCTCAGGGACAACCGTGGTTTTGTGGCTACTATATGAATGAACAAAAGCCAATTGTCCTACATGTTTTGCCGTATGGCCTCCTCAGGGACAAGCGTGGTTTTGTGGCTACTATATGAATAAGCAAAAGCGAATTGACCTACATGTTTCGCCGTATGGCTTCCTTAGGGGCAAGCATGGTTTTGTGGCTACTATACGATTGAACAAACAAAAACTGTCCTACATGTCTCGCCGTATGGCTTCCTCAGGGACAAGCGTGGTTTTGTGGCTACTATATGAATGAACAAAAGCCAATTGTCCTACATGTTTTGCCATATCGCTTCCTCAGGGTCAACCGTGGTTTTGTGGCTACTATATGAATGAACAAAAGCCAATTGTCCTACATGTTTTGCTGTATGGCCTCCTCAGGGACAAGCGTGGTTTTGTGGCTACTATATGAATAAGCAAAAGCAAATTGACCTACATGTTTTGCTGTATGGCCTCCTCAGGGACAAGCGTGGTTTTGTGCCTACTATACGAATGAACAAAAGCTAATTGTCCTACATGTTTCGCCGTATGGCTTCCTCAATGGGAAAAAGTGGTTTTGTGGCTACTGTATGAATGAACAAAAGCCAATTGTCCTACATGTCTCGCCGTATGGCTTCCTCAGGAACAAGCGTGGTTTCGTGGCTACTATATGAATGAACAAAAGCCAATTAGCCACAAAACCACGCTTGTCCCTGAAGAAGCCATACGGCGAAACATGTAGGATAAAGATGTGGGAACAACTATAGGAGCTACAAAATACGTCTTGAACGACTATAACGCTGTCCAGGTATTGTACACAATAGTTTTTATATGTCTTTGTGAATTAATTGTGATTTTATTGAAAACTTGGGGCTAGATTCTCGTACATCCGCGTATCTTTGCGGCGGCGTAACGTATCCGATTTACTTTACGCCTCCGCAACTTAGACGGGCAAGTGCTGTATTCTCAAAGCACTTGCTCCGTAAGTTGCGGCGGCGTAGCGTAAATCGGCCGGCGTAAGCCCGCCTAATTCAAATGTGGGACAGGGGGGGCGTGTTTTATGTTAATGTTCTGTGACCCGACGTGATTGACGTTTTTCACGAACGGCGCATGCGCCGTCCGTGGAAATCTCCCAGTGTGCATTGCTCCTAATACGCCGCAAGGACATATTGGTTTTGACGTTTATGTAAATTCTGTCCAGCCCCATTCACGGACGAGTTACGCAAACGACGTAACATTTTCAAATTTCGTCGCAGGAACGACGGCCATACTTAACATTGGTACGCCGCACTTACGCCACCATATAGCAGGGGTAACTTTACGCCGGAAAAGGCCTAACGTAAACTGCGTAACTGTACTGCGTCGGCTGGGCGTACGTTCGTGAATTTGCGTATCTAGCTGATTTACATATTTCGACGCGTAAATCAGCGTACACGCCCCTAGCGGCCAGCGTAAATATGCAGTTACGATCCGACGGCGTAAGAGACTTACGCCTGTCGGATCTAAGGGAAATCTATGCGTAACTGATTCTAAGAATCAGGCGCATAGATACGACGGCGCAACTCAGAGATACGACGGCGTATCTGGAGATGCACCGTCGTATCTCTTTTGAGAATCTGGCCCTTGGTATGCTATAGTATCAATTGCACCTATAAAGTCCCATTCTCTCTACTCTGTATTTTCTATATATTTAGCTGCTTGCCTGAAGTTGAGCTTTAAAACATATGCAGCACTTTCCGCCCCAGCAACAGCCAATTGGATTTGGATAAAGTTATTACATTTATTAGGCAATTTACATTGTTTTAGGAATACAGAGCTCATGGCACAAATTCATTTAAAGGGAAAATACGACATCTTCGGGAGGAATGTTTATTTCAGTTGTCACGTAAATTTTACTTGCAGTTGCCATAGAGAAACAACTTGCCCTCTCTGACTGCTTTTTCTCTCTTTGCATTTCTTTCACTTGATACAAGTCAGGGATGTCCTTGTTCACAGCTAGAGTTCATGCGGGTAAGAGATATCTGTCAGTCTGTCAGGAAAGTCTCTGAGCAATCAGTTCAGCAAAACTGGCCTCACAAAGAGAATCATTCTGCTAGATTCAGAGAGACTTAGGCTGGCGTATCAGTAGATAAGTCAGAATTTGCGTCAGCGCTAATTTAAGCGTATTCTGGTAACCAGATACGCTTAACCACTTAAGCCCCGGACCAATATGCTGGCTAAAGACCCAAGGGGTTTTTACAGTTCGGGACTGCGTCGCTTTAACAGACAATTGCGCGGTCGTGCGACGTGGCTCCCAAACAAAATTGGCGTCCTTTTTCCCCCACAAATAGAGCTTTCTTTTGGTGGTATTTGATCACCTCTGCGGTTTTTATTTTTTGGCGCTATAAACAAAAATAGAGCGACAATTTTGAAAAAAATGCAATATTTTTTACTTTTGCTGTAATAAATATCCCCCAAAAACATATATAAAATTTTTTTTTTCCTCAGTTTAGGCCGATACGTATTCTTCTACCTATTTTTGGTAAAAAAAAATCGCAATAATCGTTTATCGGTTGGTTTGCCAAAAATTTATAGCGTTTACAAAATAGGGGATAGTTTTTTTGCATTTTTATTTTTTTTATTTTTTTTACTAGTAATGGCGGCGATCAGCGATTTTTTTTCGTGACTGCGACATTATGGCGGACACTTCGGACAATTTTGACACATTTTTGGGACCATTGTCATTTTCACAGCAAAAAATGCATTTAAATTGCATTGTTTATTGTGAAAATGACAGTTGCAGTTTGGGAGTTAAACACAGGGGGCGCTGTAACATTTAGGGATCACTGTGTATGTGTTTACTAGTGTAGGGGGGTGTGGCTGTAGGATTGACATCATCGATCGAGTCTCCCCTATAAAGGGGATCACTCGATCGATGCGCCGCCACAGTGAAGCACGGGGAAGCCGTGTTTACACACGGCTCTCCCCGTTCTTCAGCTCCGGGGAGCGATCGCGACGGAGCGGCTAAAAACAAATAGCCGCGCCGTCGTCCCGGCAGGCACGTCCCCCCCACCCACGTCTAGGCAGGCACGTACAGGTACGTTGATGTGCCTGTCCGTGCCATTCTGCTGACGTAAATGTACATGAGGAGGTCGGGAAGTGGTTAAATTAGGCTCAGATACGAGCGGCGTAAGTGTCTTACACCCTCGTATCCCAAAGTGTAATTTTTACGCTGACCGCTAGGTGGCGCTTTCATTGCGGTCGGCGTAGAATATGTAAATCAGTAGATACGCCTATTCACGAACGTACGCCCCGGCCGACGCAGTACAGATACGCCGTTTACGTAACGCATTAGCAGGCCTAAAGTTATTCCATCAAATAGATGGAATAGTAATGTTAAGTATGGCCGCCGTTCCCGCGTCGAAATTCGAAAATTTTATGTCGTTGCGTAAGTCGTCCGTGAATAGGGATTTACGTCATTTACGTCCACGTCGAAATCAATAGGCCCGTGCAGCGGACGTTGCCGCAATGCACACTGGGAAATGTAGGCGGACGGCGCGTGCGCCGTTCCAAAAAAAACGTCAATCACGTCAGGTCAAGCCCCATTACCATAAAACACGCCCCCTCAGCTAAATTTGAATTAGACGCCATTACGCCCGCCCGATTAACGCTACGCCGCCGTAACTTAGCAGGCAAGTACTTTGAGAATCGTGTACTTGCCTCGCTAACTTCCGGCGGCGTAGTGTAAACAAGCTACGCTACGCCGCCGCAAAGTTACGGCAAGCTATGTGAATCTAGCTAATTGAAGTTAGGACTTTAACACTCATCCCAAAAAAAAAAATAAAAAAAAAAAATCAATGGCTGATCATATAGCTTATAAATAAATATAAATATAAATATAAATAAAATGGCATCCAGTGATAGTGCATGCACATCCGTCCTGTGTGAATAGAGCAAACAAAACAAATGTTATTTGGCAATGTCTTGTTCTGGTTGAATGCTTTTCAATGATTTAAAACACAAAATACTGCATTTGGCCTCTAGATGGCACTAAGTGCCAAATGCAGAGGGGTGGGGCTAGGTGTTCCAAGGGAGCCACACCCACAAAACCATGCCCCCCATGTTCTACATTCTTTCAAACAATTAGTCACAGGTTAATTAGATCAAGAAGCATCTGACATCCCAGGAAAATACCAGAGATCAAACCTAAATAGGAAGCCTAGGTGCCCATGTATGCCATGCATGACGGCAAGGGTGCTGGAGCTTCTGGGCCAGTTCTTTCACTGACATGAGAGCCAGGGAGGGGAGCAGTGTTGCCAACCTACCAGATTGAGATTTACTGGCACGACACCCGAAATGTACTGGCGCAGCCACATTTTTATCGGCATTTCACAAAAGTTACTAAAATAAATTTTTAGGTGCACATTTTAGTATTTAGGCTACAAACAAGTACGCTAGGCAAATAGCAATGTGATTTAAGGTAGATATTAAGGTAAAAAAACGTATTTTTGTTATTTTCGATATAATAAGGGCAAATTATTTAGTCACATCACCCCCTGCCTCCATCCCCCTCTGCCTCCAATCTCCCCCAGGCCCCCTGCCTCCATCCCCCTCTGCGGTGCCACCAACAACCTCTGTCTCAATCCCCACCCTCTGCGATGCCGCCAACACCCCCTGCCTCCAATCACCCCCAGCCACTAACATCCCCTGCCTCCAATCTCCCCCAGGCCCCCTGCCTCCAATCACCCCCTGCCTCCATTGTCCCCTGCCTCCATCCCCCTCTGCGGTGCCAATAACAACCACTGTCTCCATCCCGACCCTCTGCGATGCCACCAACACCCCCCGCCTCCAATCACCCCCGCCTCCAATCACCCCCTGCCTCCAAACACCCCCGCCTCCAACCACCCCCAGCCACTAACACCCCCTGCCTCCAATCTCCCCCAGGCCCCCTGCCTCCAATCACCCCCTGCCTCCATCGTCCCCTGCCTTCATCCCCCTCTGCGGTGCCACCAACAACCCCTGTCTCTATCCCCCACCCGCAGTAGTGACCCGGGAAGTTAAGCCACATCGCTTCACTTCTTGATTCCCTCACCGAGCATGGCAGCGAAAGCGTGGCCTGGACCCTGGACATGTAAGTGGGGGGCGCAAACAAACTGAAAAGCAAAAACATCAAACGCAGCCACTGTGCCCATCAAACACAGCCACTGTGCCCATCAAACGCAGCCACTGTGCCCAGCAAACGCAGCCACTGTGCCCATCAAATGCAGCCACTGTACCCATAAATTGCCGCCACTGTGCCATCAAACGCAGCCACTGTGCCCATCATACGCAGCCACTGTTCCCATCAAACTCAGCCACTGTACCCATAAATTGCCGCCACTGTGTCATCTAACGCAGCCACTGTACCCATAAATTGCCGCCACTGTGTCATCAAATGCAGCTACTGTACCCATCAATTGCTGTCAATGTGCCCATCAATTGCTGTCAGCGTGCCCATCAATTGCTGTCAGTGTGCCCATCAATTGCTGCTACTGTGCCCCATCAAATGCTGTCAGTGTGCATCGCCCGGCACTTACCTGTCTCGCAGCGGGTCAGCATCGGTCTCCTGCACGTCCTCGATGTCTTCTTCAGTCCTCTCTATCAGCCCATCAGATTACAGGTAACAGACCCGAGCACCTGATTGGCTGAGAGGCGGTTCAGTGTTAGCAAAGTGGATTCCTTTGTTTTGCTAACACAACGCTGAGTGAACATCGAACACCCAGCATGGCGCCCGCTGTTCACTTTTTTGGGCGCCTATTAGAGCCTACAGCTACAGGTTCTTCCAAAAAACACTCCCGCCGCTGTGATTCAGGTGCCCGGCGCCCGAAAAGGGGCCGGACACCTGAATAAGGGGTGTCAGCAGTGACCATAGATAGATTCATGCAATGCATGAATCTGTCTATGGTGATAGAGCGGTGCCAGGAGAGAGGGGGCGACCCACATGCGCCCTTTATGGACGCACCGCCACTGCATCCATTATCAAAGATGCACCACCCCAGTGTGAAAACACTCGGCCTTTCCCACTGAAGTGACAGGAGAAGCGCTTTACAAGAGTAAAAAAAAATGATAGAACTAAGAAATCAGGGCATGATGCGGGACTTGCCGCTCTCCTTAATGGAAACAATTATCAATACTGCGAAAAAAATCAAAGAGCGCATCGACCTCGTGTGATACAGTTCCTTTAATCACAGACAAGCCGGCCGCAGACAAGCGCTGTTGATTTGAGAATGGGAAGTGCATTTCATCATTGGATTTTAATTGATTAAAGTAATTGTATTACACGAGGTTGGTGTGCTCATGTGCCTTATTTTAATGCTGTGCTGAGAAAGCTGGCACATCTCAGTGCCCACTGTTTTGCAGACTCCATGCCAATGCTCCATGGACTACTAATAAGCATCATTACACAGCTAATGCCAACCCTGAGCTCCCTAATGCCAACCCTGAGCACATTTTATTTCACCGAATGTCAGGCCCCAAATACATTGAAATGAACCTGTGCGCCCAAGCAGAGCCAAGCAGCAGATCATCTGTAATGGTGGCCCTACCGGCAGGGGTGTATTTTGTTTTTTGTGCTGCCCTAGGCAAGACTAATCGGGCGCACCCGCCATCTAAATTTGTCCCGCTCAAGCAGCGGTAGGCCGTTCTTGTCTCAGGGTCTGAAGGAGAAGCTGCAGCCGTTCACAGTGAACACCTGCAGCTTCCTCATCAGACATGATTCGTCCAAGTGCCATATATAGAATTACTGCCCATGATCTGACGTTCGTGATGATACCACACATGTGTAGGGAAATCTCTGTTTGCATGCGCGCGGGACCGACACGTGTGTTCGCCTTTGCGCAAGGACAGGAAATGGTTAAAGAGGCGCATCCGTCCTTCTGCCTGGAGGCAGCGCCGCCCCTATGAAAAATGCCGCCCAGGGCAAACGCCTTCTTTGCCTCGCAGTACATATGCCCTTGCCTAACAGGAGAACTTTCACTCCCCTATGGTACTGCTCATTCTCCCCCAGGGAAGAAATATACCCAGTACCTCCAGACATGGGGAGCATGTTACTCACCCCCCCCCCTCTGATGTGACAGTGCTGCTCATATGGGGGCAGGGAGAGAGTCATTAGCCTTGTGTAAGCTCCAGTGGCAGTTGAGGTGCCCATCAATTGCAGCCACTGTGCCATTAAACTTATCCACTGTGCCATCAAACACATCCACTGTACCATCAAACGCAGTCACTGTGCATTAAAAATGCAGCCACTGTGCCCATCAAACGCAGCCACTGTACTATCAAACGCAGTCACTGTGCATTAAAAACGCAGCCACTGTGCCCATCAAACAAAGCCACTGTGCCATCAAATGCAGTCACTGTGCCCATCAAATGCAGCCACTGTGCCATCAAACCAGGGTGACCACGTGTCCCGGATTGCCCGGGACAGTCCCGCATTCTGCAGGTCTGTCCCGGGCACCTTCACTATGGGACAATACAGTGTCCCGGAATGAAACTGACACAGGTCCCAGCATGAACCCCTCACAGCTTAAGTTGTGACCCCCCCCCCAAACTAGTGAAGAACTACAGGTCCCAGCATAGATCTGTGAAATCCATGGGGTCACACCCTTAGATCTCACAGGTTCATGCTGGGAGTTTCAAAATAGGGGGGGTCACATCTTTAGATATCATCGGTTCATGCTGTGATTGGTAGTCCTTTACTTTGGGGGGGGGGGGTGTGACCTCCCCAAAGTTAAGGACTACAGGTCCCAGCATGAACCCCCCCCTCCCCCAGAGCTGAAGATGTGAGACCCCCCTGCCCCCCAAATAGTGAAGAACTACAGGTCCCAGCATAAACCTGTGAAATCTATGGGATCACACCCTTAGATCTCAGGGATTTCATGCTGGGTGTTGTAGTCCTTCAAATTGGGGTGGGTCACATCTTTAGATATTAGGAGTTCATGCTGGGACTTGTAGTCCTTCACTTTTGGGAGGAATGTGACCCCCAAAAGTGAAGGACTACAGGTCCCACCATGAACCCCTCAGAGCTGAAGATGCGACCCCCCCCCCCAACTAGTGAAGAACTACAGGTCCCAGGATGAACCAGTGAAAACTATGGGGGGGGGGGTCACAATTTTTTTTAATCATCTTTTTTTAGGAGGGGGGCCCTGAATGGTAGTTTGGAAATGTGGTCACCCTACATCAAACACAGCCACTGTGCCCATCAAACGCAGCCACTGTGCCCATCAAACGCAGCTACTGTGCCCATCAAAGGCAGCCACTGTGCCCATCAAATGCAGCCACTGTGCCCATCAAATGCAGCCACTGTGCCCATCAAATGCTGCCACTGTGCCATCAAATGCTGCCACTGTGCCATCAAATGCTGACACTGTGCCCATTAAATTCTGCCACTGTGCCATCAAATGCAGCCACAGTGCCCATCAATTGCTGCCACTGTGCCAACAAATGCTGCTGTGTAAGGGGCCCCATAATTCCTGATGGCGGCCCTGACTACTACATAAATCATCTGCCCTTACTCAAGATGGCCACAGCTAGAAATGTTACAAGGGTGTTTTTTCAGAGCAATTTCTCAACAAATTAAAGCATGGAGACATGAATGGAAAGGGGAGTTATAGCTTTGAATATTAAAAATGAATTAAATAGCGTTTTTGGTTTGTGGTGCTCAGATACACTTTAGTTCAGTTTTAAAGGCTGGGCGGGAAGGAATTAAAAATATGGAAATGCACAAATAACTAAAGAGTGACTTTATATGCATACTATGACCGAAAAAATGATTTACCCAAAGTTTTGTTTGTACATCTTACAAAACCATAAAATCAGAAGACGGAGATTTATAAAAAAAAAAGGCCCTCCTTTCGGAAACCTCATTTATTAACATATGAAAAAGAAACGTCTCCTTTTTATTTATTTCTTTTTTTGCTGATTCATCACTTGTGTGGCTATGAAACGGACGCAGATATCGCCTAATTAGATTAATTTCTATTTAAATAGTGAAACTGAAAATCTCATTCACCTCCAGCTTGAGAGAATCACTTAGCGGATTAAATTAACATGATGCCGAGGATACAAGCGGGAAACACTTAAAAGTCTACCTTTTAATTATTCATTAATTGCAATCAGCTCGCCAGCTAAGCGGGGATCGGGGCTTGTCACGGGTTTCCAGACAGGCTGAGCGCCACGCTAGATGCCGTCTGCGAAGAATGCCTGTGCTCCTTGAGGATGCAGGGACAGAGCCAAGACGTCTCAGCTTAAAAAGCAAATCCAGACAAGAAGTGAAATCAATCGGGGAACTGCCAAACTGCCAACACTACCCAGGGAACACCGCAACTCTGCTTAACTACTCAACCCCCGGACCATATTGCTGGTCAAAGACCAGAGCACTTTTTGCGATTCGGCACTGCCTCGCTTTAACTGACAATTGCGCGGTCGTGCGACATGGCTCCCAAACAAAATTGGCGTCCTTTTTTCCCCACAAATAGAGCTTTCTTTTGGTGGTATTTGATCACCCCTGCGGTTTTTAGTTTTTGCGCTATAAACAAAAATACAGCGACAATTTTGAAAAAAAAATGAATATTTTTTACTTTTTGCTATAATAAATATCCCCCAAAAATATATAGAAAAACATATTTTTTCCTTAGTTTAGGCCGATACGTATTCTTCTACATATTTTTCGTTAAAAAAAATCGCAATAAGCGTTTATTGATTGGTTTGCGCAAAAGTTATAGCGTTTACAAAATAGGAGGTATTTTTATGGCATTTTTATTAATATTTTTTTTTTACTAGTAATGGCGGCGATCAGCGTTTTTATGGCGGACACTTCGGACACTTTTGACACATTTTTGGGACCATTGGCATTTTTATAGCGATCAGTGCTATAAAAATGCATTGGATTACTATAAAAATGCCACTGGCAGGGAAGGGGTTAACACTAGGGGGGCGGGGAAGGGGTTAAGTATGTTCCCTGGGTGTGTTCTAACTGTAGGGGGGATGGCCTCACTAGGGGAAATGACTGATCGCTGTCCATACATTGTATGAACAGAAGATCAGCATTTCTCCCCCTGACAGGACCAGGAGCTGTGTGTTTACACACACAGCTCCCGGTTCTCGCTCTGTAACGAGCGATCGCGTGTGCCCGGCGGCGATCCCGCCTGCTGGGCACACGCAAGGGAGTCGGGGGCGAGCGCCCCTAGTGGCCTGCGCGAGAGCCGACGTATAGCTACTTGCTCTCGCGCAGGGGAGCCGTCCTGCCGCCGTAAAACGACGGCGGCTCGTCGGCAACTAGTTAAAGCTGAATTCCATGCAAACCACTGAATTCCCGATTAAAATACATAGATGAGAGCTGTTTCACCTGCCAAAGGATTCGTATTTCTGTCCATCCAGTCCTGAAAGGTTGTCCAGCAAGCCTGGTGATCAGAAATTCCGACAAGAAAAACGTGGATTTTTTTTCCGACGGAATGTTCGCTCAAACTTGTGTTGCATACACACGGTCACACAAAATTCTGAAAGTCAAGAACGCGGTGACCTTTTCTTGTCGGAAATTCCGACCGTGTGTACACGGCATTATGCCGCGTACATACGATCATTTTTCGGTTTGTAAAAAACAACGTTTTTCAGGCTTTTGAAAAAACAACGTTTTTTCCAACTTCATCATTAAAACGACGTTGCCCACACACGATCGTGAAAAAAAAAATGCTCTAGCAAAGCGCGGTGACCTACAGCACGTACGACTGCACTATAAAGGGAAAGTTCCATGCGGATGACGCCACCCTTGGGGCTTCTTTTGCTGATTTCGTGTTAGTAAAAGACGATTCGCGCTTTTCTGTCTGTTACAGCGTGATGAATGTGCTTACTCCATTACGAACGGTAGTTTTTCCAGAACGAGCGTCTCATAACTTGCTTCTGAGCATGCGCAGGTTTTTCACGTCATTAAAGCCCACACACGATCATTTTTTACAACCCAAAAAACGACATAGTTTAAAACGTCGTTAAAAAATGCAGCATGTTCGATTTTTTGCTCGTTTTTCAGAACCCAAAAAATGCTCTGAAGCCCACACACGATCGTTTTAAATGACATTTTTAAAAAACTACGTTTTTTACAACCCGAAAAATGATCGTGTGTAAGCGGCATTAGTCTTTTGACTAAATTACATTTTAGTTTTAGTCCCATTAAAACAAACTTTTATGTGTTTCGTTAAATTGTAATTAGGGTTGAGCGAACCCAAACTGTAAAGTTCGGGTTCGTACCGAATTTTATTTATTTTTTTGACCCAAACCCGAATAATTTGCTGAAAGTTCGGGTTCGGAGTTCTACATTTATTTTTATTTTTTTTTAGTTATTTCCCTATCCACATTTGTTTGCAGAGTACTTGCCATGCTCTTACCGACATTTTGCTGCCATTTGCAGCCCTCTAGCCCTTTCCATTAGTTTTTTAGAGACATTTTAGTAGTCAAAAGTCCGGGTCCCCATTGACTTCAATGGGGTTCGGGTTCGGGTTGGAGTCAAGTTCGGGTCCCGAACCCGGACTTTTTTCCGAAGTTCGGCCGAACCCCGCCAAACCCGAACATCCAGGTGTCCGCTCAACTCTAATTGTAATGCATTATATAAGCATTTCTATAGAATTAACAAACTCATTATATACTAATGGAATAAAAAAAAATCGAATATCATGTTATTATTTATGGTATTAATTTTAAAGATGGAACATAAATAAAAATATTAAAAACAGTCCCAAATGCATCCAAATCCACCATGGTGGTCCAATGCTTGCCACCCCCAAGTGCGCCGTCACCTCAGAGTAAGAGGACTCTTACCGGAACATTTGGACCCTTTATATCAGTGGTTCTCAACCTTCTAGTGCCGTGACCCCTTGATAACATTTCCTAAGTTGTGAGGACCCCTAACAGTAAAATTATTTTCGTAGCGCGAGTTGTCAAGTAATTTGCGCCCCTAACCCGTGGACATTTAGCGCTTCCTGAGTCCCTTACACTCTTACAGTATTAAAACCCCTTATGGTACATTTTAGGATGTGTAAACGGGGGGGAACTAATGCGCACAACCAAACTAACCAAGCTGACCATGGGCAAATATACTCAATTAAAATAAATAAAATATGTGTAAAGCAGCAGCCACTACTAAAACGGTGCTCACGCACCCAAAGACATATGTAAGACAGGGGGTGTAATGGCGCTTGCTAATGGGAAGTTAATAAATGATAAAGTGCAAAAGACAACGCACAGTGACGTATAAATACTAAACAATATTAATCAATAAACGTGTTCCACTCTTGAAGGCCCTTGGTAACATCCACAACTGAGATGTAAAGGGTGGAAAAAGTGGTAATAATGGGTAAAATCGAAGCTACAATGAAATAATCATAATCATTGAAAAAATGGGTGTTGAATCCAATCCTAATAAATTCCAGTGCTACCACAAAAACAAATACAAATGGTGAGAAGAGTGAATAGTGATGACCTAGAAGTGGTCCAAATGATCCAAATGACACAAAATGAGACTCCTCTGTGTTTAAGAAAAAAATTAGTGCTCCAAAAAATTAAGTGCAAGATGAGCATAAATATATAAATAAATAAATAAATATTCAAGCATTAATCAATAAATATGAAGAAAATTATTTCCAATAGATAAAAATGTTCAAAGTGAATAAACACTAAATATATATAGTTCAAAAAAAGGTGTTCAAAGTGAATTCCAGAAACTTGCTGAAAAAATTCCAAACGTGCAAAAAAACAGTGTGTAAAAGGGTGAAAGTATTCAAGTGATTAGTTCCACAGTTTCCCCGAGATGTAAAGAGTTGCTGTAATCACCACACTCTCCTCCAGTGTAGCTATGCAGGCACAAGATAGAAAATGCTAGCCTCTCACCTCAGAACAGGTCAAGCAAGCCTGTTAAAATATGGATGCAGCCCAGCAGCACACACTCTGAGTTCAGGAGAGCTCTGTTTGCTCCAATCCTTCAGACCTCTGTTACGTCCAGATCCCTCTCAATACAAATAAAGAGCAGGCTCCATGGTGCAGTATATCAAGAAATATTTAATACAACAAACAGTAGCACTCACATTTCAGTAGGCTGTGAACAGCATGCAAAATATTCCAGCGAATGTATAACAATAGGCAGCAGATCTCCGCTCTCGGCCGCGAGCGGAGATGACGTCACCAACGGCACTTCCTGGTCACCTGACGCGTTGCGTAGCAGTACAACGCTACTTAATCATAGGTAGGGAAGTGTCGTGGTGAGTGGTGACTTAAATAAGGCTGCGGAGGCGCGCTTCTCGGCACATCCGTTCCAGCAATCAGTAGAGCAGCATATAAACTTAAAAACGATTCATAATCCTAAGACATCTATTTAATTTCTTTAAGGTATTAAAAACACTTTGTTAATAATATTAAAAACATCAGAACTCATATATAATTAAAAAGTGAGTCCCTCTGGTGGCTGGAGGGCATATTGATCACATTAAAGGGAAAATAATGAATTACATCACGAGGTCATAACACTCCCTCTAGTGGATGTATAAGGAACTGAAGGTGAATAGAGAAAGCTGTCAAGCCTATGTAAAGCTGACAAGTATTTCTGCTCCCTCTAAAAAAAGTAGGGAGACTGAAAGAATATTATATAATATTTCTCACTTGTGCATGTAGCCTCATCACGTGTACATATGACAGGAAGGGTGGTAATAAGCAATAAGATAAAAAACCGTTAATATGATTTAAATTACCAATGACACAACAAAACTAAAATCTTTGTTTAAAAGACATAGGACACTGATAGAAGGCTTAAAAATTAGAAATAAAACAATTAAGATCAAATTCTATGTTGTGGCCATTGGGGGATAAAGTGCACAGTTCATGAATCCACCGAGATTCAGCCTGACTAATTTTTTGCACTTTGTTATCCCCCCTCCAATGAGGTTTATACTTTTCAATGCCCTATACTTTAAGGGAAGAGGGGTCTTTATTATGATAACGCTCATAGTGGCGGGATAAGCTATGTTTTGGAAATCCGTTGATTATATTTTGTGTATGTTCACGCAATCTTTTCCAAAGGGGCCTTTTTGTTCTTCCCACATATTGAATTTGACATGGACACTCTAGGAGATATACCACTCCTTCTGTTCTACATGAAATAAAATCTTTAATTTTGTACTCTTTCCCTGTAAAGCTTGATTTAAAGGTTTCTTTTTTCTTCTTACTTTCATTAGTGCGTTTGCAAGTGAAACAAGCCTTACATGGATAATAGCCTTTTTCGTTAAAAAAGGAAAAACTTTTATTTCCGGGGGGATCCAGGACATTCTTTGCAATTAGATCTCTCAAAGTCGGGGCTCTCCTGTATGTGAATAGAGGTCTCTCAGGAAGTACACTTGTCAAATGACGATCCCCCTTCACAATATGCCAGTACTTCCTACAAATGGTTTCCACTTGTTTATGTTGGACACTATAGTCCATTATTAGGGGTACCCCCCCAGCAAAAGTATTATTTCTTGAAGAGTCCTGGATAAGGGAATTCCGATCTAAGGCCATCACATCCTGTATTTTCTTATCAATGAAATCCTGGTGGTACCCTTTTTCTACAAACCGCTTCCCAATAAAATCTGCCTGTTTTAAAAAAGTGTCATCCTTGGTACAGTTTCTCCTTAGTCTTAAAAGCTGCCCTTTCGGTATGTTTTCTAACCAAGGTGAATGATGGCAGCTATCTAGAGGTAGATAGCTGTTTCTATCTACAGTTTTAAAATGGGTCTGCGTTATCAGTTTAGTTCCTTCTTTAATAATTTCGAGATCTAAAAAATTAATTTTTTTTTTTTTTTTTTTTTTTTTTTTTTTTTTTTTTTTTTTTTTTTTCTTCACTGATCTCCCAGGAAAGTACAATGTTCTTATCATTTGTATTCAAATAAAAACCAAAGTCCATCAGCTTTTCCCTATCCCCCGACCAGATAATTAAAATGTCATCGATAAAACGTTTATATAAAAGTAATTCTTTAGGTTTTCTATTATATAAAACTTCCTCCTCCCACTCTGCCATGTACAAATTTGCCACACTGGGTGCGTATTTGGCGCCCATGGCAATACCACATACTTGTTTAAAATAGTCATTCTGATACCAAAAGTAATTGTGATCCAAACTATACTCCAGGCAGTGTGTGATGAACCTCTTTTGTGTATCTTTGAGGTCACTTAAACCATTTAGTCCCCAACTGGTTGCCTGAACAGCTTCCTTGTGATCAATAATAGTATATAATGATGAGACATCGGCTGTAGCCATGTACACCGAGTCACCATCCAATACAAGAGTATCCAACAATTGTATCAGGTGTTTTGTATCACGTAGATAAGATTCAGTCTTCTTTACTAATGGTTGGAGGAACCAGTCGATATATTCACCGATTCTCGCTCCTACAGAGTTTATACCGTTGACGATAGGTCTTCCTGGGGGGTTCTCCCTGGATTTGTGGATTTTTGGAAGGGTATAAATGACTGGAATCCTACACCCCACTGGTTGTAGATATTTGCCTTCTTTTTTGGTTAGAAGTCCTTTGCTGATCCCTCCCTTGACTAGACTAGCCAGGTCATCTTTATAGCGAATTATAGGGTTACCAGGGAGTTTAAGGTAGGTGGTGCCATCACTTAACTGTCGTTCAATTTCTTTTTGGTAATCTACCTTAGATTGGACGACGATGGCACCCCCCTTGTCTGCTTGTCTCACAATAACATCCTTTCTTTCTTCTAGTTTCCGGATTCCATTCTTTATATCTCCTGGATCATGTATCTTCTTTACCTTTAAATCATGTAGGTCTTTCAGAACCAATCGTCTAAAGGCTTCAATATGGCCTTCATTACTCACTGGTGGATTGAAGACTGACTTGTTTCTCAGATTGCTGTGTAGTATGTCATTGCTCGTGGTAATGTTTCTCACACATCCTTCACCCGGTTTGTTTAGCATGTACTTCTTTATATGTAAACTTCTGGCAAATTTATTGATGTCAACATAAGCGTCGAATTTGTTAAAGTTTTTCTTTGGGGCAAATTTTAGTCCTTTATCCAACACTTTCAGTTCCTGCTTTGTAAGTTCTACTCCACTAATGTTAATCACACCTTCTCCTATTATTCTCTTCTTCTTCTGTTTCTTGCTTCCCGCCCTGCATCCCCTCCTCGATCTTCGTTTCTTCCAGACCGATTGTCTTGGTTCCTTCCTGGTGATCTTGTTTTCCTCCTTTCCTTGTCTCGATTCCTTTGCGGTTCCTGGTTCCTTGGGCCATAGGACTTCATCTCCCATGTTCTGTGTTCTGGACTTAAATGCCTCGGCCTCTGTACCCCATATTCTTGATAACGCCTCGGGGATTCTTGACGTCTCTGTTCTAAAAAATGTCTTGGTGAATCATTTCTGGTATCTCTTCCATATGGAACGTGCTGATTGAAAACCCTAGCGTTGTCATGATTTCTCGGGGTTCTCCCTCCCCTACCATCATCACCTCTCAAGTGATTATACTGGTTGTACACCGGGACATTGTACACTTGAGAGGTGATGATGGTAGGGGAGGGAGAACCCCGAGAAATCATGACAACGCTAGGGTTTTCAATCAGCACGTTCCATATGGAAGAGATACCAGAAATGATTCACCAAGACATTTTTTAGAACAGAGACGTCAAGAATCCCCGAGGCGTTATCAAGAATATGGGGTACAGAGGCCGAGGCATTTAAGTCCAGAACACAGAACATGGGAGATGAAGTCCTATGGCCCAAGGAACCAGGAACCGCAAAGGAATCGAGACAAGGAAAGGAGGAAAACAAGATCACCAGGAAGGAACCAAGACAATCGGTCTGGAAGAAACGAAGATCGAGGAGGGGATGCAGGGCGGGAAGCAAGAAACAGAAGAAGAAGAGAATAATAGGAGAAGGTGTGATTAACATTAGTGGAGTAGAACTTACAAAGCAGGAACTGAAAGTGTTGGATAAAGGACTAAAATTTGCCCCAAAGAAAAACTTTAACAAATTCGACGCTTATGTTGACATCAATAAATTTGCCAGAAGTTTACATATAAAGAAGTACATGCTAAACAAACCGGGTGAAGGATGTGTGAGAAACATTACCACGAGCAATGACATACTACACAGCAATCTGAGAAACAAGTCAGTCTTCAATCCACCAGTGAGTAATGAAGGCCATATTGAAGCCTTTAGACGATTGGTTCTGAAAGACCTACATGATTTAAAGGTAAAGAAGATACATGATCCAGGAGATATAAAGAATGGAATCCGGAAACTAGAAGAAAGAAAGGATGTTATTGTGAGACAAGCAGACAAGGGGGGTGCCATCGTCGTCCAATCTAAGGTAGATTACCAAAAAGAAATTGAACGACAGTTAAGTGATGGCACCACCTACCTTAAACTCCCTGGTAACCCTATAATTCGCTATAAAGATGACCTGGCTAGTCTAGTCAAGGGAGGGATCAGCAAAGGACTTCTAACCAAAAAAGAAGGCAAATATCTACAACCAGTGGGGTGTAGGATTCCAGTCATTTATACCCTTCCAAAAATCCACAAATCCAGGGAGAACCCCCCAGGAAGACCTATCGTCAACGGTATAAACTCTGTAGGAGCGAGAATCGGTGAATATATCGACTGGTTCCTCCAACCATTAGTAAAGAAGACTGAATCTTATCTACGTGATACAAAACACCTGATACAATTGTTGGATACTCTTGTATTGGATGGTGACTCGGTGTACATGGCTACAGCCGATGTCTCATCATTATATACTATTATTGATCACAAGGAAGCTGTTCAGGCAACCAGTTGGGGACTAAATGGTTTAAGTGACCTCAAAGATACACAAAAGAGGTTCATCACACACTGCCTGGAGTATAGTTTGGATCACAATTACTTTTGGTATCAGAATGACTATTTTAAACAAGTATGTGGTATTGCCATGGGCGCCAAATACGCACCCAGTGTGGCAAATTTGTACATGGCAGAGTGGGAGGAGGAAGTTTTATATAATAGAAAACCTAAAGAATTACTTTTATATAAACGTTTTATCGATGACATTTTAATTATCTGGTCGGGGGATAGGGAAAAGCTGATGGACTTTGGTTTTTATTTGAATACAAATGATAAGAACATTGTACTTTCCTGGGAGATCAGTGAAGAAAAAAAAAAAAAATAAATTTTTTAGATCTCGAAATTATTAAAGAAGGAACTAAACTGATAACGCAGACCCATTTTAAAACTGTAGATAGAAACAGCTATCTACCTCTAGATAGCTGCCATCATTCACCTTGGTTAGAAAACATACCGAAAGGGCAGCTTTTAAGACTAAGGAGAAACTGTACCAAGGATGACACTTTTTTAAAACAGGCAGATTTTATTGGGAAGCGGTTTGTAGAAAAAGGGTACCACCAGGATTTCATTGATAAGAAAATACAGGATGTGATGGCCTTAGATCGGAATTCCCTTATCCAGGACTCTTCAAGAAATAATACTTTTGCTGGGGGGGTACCCCTAATAATGGACTATAGTGTCCAACATAAACAAGTGGAAACCATTTGTAGGAAGTACTGGCATATTGTGAAGGGGGATCGTCATTTGACAAGTGTACTTCCTGAGAGACCTCTATTCACATACAGGAGAGCCCCGACTTTGAGAGATCTAATTGCAAAGAATGTCCTGGATCCCCCCGGAAATAAAAGTTTTTCCTTTTTTAACGAAAAAGGCTATTATCCATGTAAGGCTTGTTTCACTTGCAAACGCACTAATGAAAGTAAGAAGAAAAAAGAAACCTTTAAATCAAGCTTTACAGGGAAAGAGTACAAAATTAAAGATTTTATTTCATGTAGAACAGAAGGAGTGGTATATCTCCTAGAGTGTCCATGTCAAATTCAATATGTGGGAAGAACAAAAAGGCCCCTTTGGAAAAGATTGCGTGAACATACACAAAATATAATCAACGGATTTCCAAAACATAGCTTATCCCGCCACTATGAGCGTTATCATAATAAAGACCCCTCTTCCCTTAAAGTATGGGGCATTGAAAAGTATAAACCTCATTGGAGGGGGGATAACAAAGTGCAAAAAATTAGTCAGGCTGAATCTCGGTGGATTCATGAACTGTGCACTTTATCCCCCAATGGCCACAACATAGAATTTGATCTTAATTGTTTTATTTCTAATTTTTAAGCCTTCTATCAGTGTCCTATGTCTTTTAAACAAAGATTTTAGTTTTGTTGTGTCATTGGTAATTTAAATCATATTAACGGTTTTTTATCTTATTGCTTATTACCACCCTTCCTGTCATATGTACACGTGATGAGGCTACATGCACAAGTGAGAAATATTATATAATATTCTTTCAGTCTCCCTACTTTTTTTAGAGGGAGCAGAAATACTTGTCAGCTTTACATAGGCTTGACAGCTTTCTCTATTCACCTTCAGTTCCTTATACATCCACTAGAGGGAGTGTTATGACCTCGTGATGTAATTCATTATTTTCCCTTTAATGTGATCAATATGCCCTCCAGCCACCAGAGGGACTCACTTTTTAATTATATATGAGTTCTGATGTTTTTAATATTATTAACAAAGTGTTTTTAATACCTTAAAGAAATTAAATAGATGTCTTAGGATTATGAATCGTTTTTAAGTTTATATGCTGCTCTACTGATTGCTGGAACGGATGTGCCGAGAAGCGCGCCTCCGCAGCCTTATTTAAGTCACCACTCACCACGACACTTCCCTACCTATGATTAAGTAGCGTTGTACTGCTACGCAACGCGTCAGGTGACCAGGAAGTGCCGTTGGTGACGTCATCTCCGCTCGCGGCCGAGAGCGGAGATCTGCTGCCTATTGTTATACATTCGCTGGAATATTTTGCATGCTGTTCACAGCCTACTGAAATGTGAGTGCTACTGTTTGTTGTATTAAATATTTCTTGATATACTGCACCATGGAGCCTGCTCTTTATTTGTATTGAGAGGGATCTGGACGTAACAGAGGTCTGAAGGATTGGAGCAAACAGAGCTCTCCTGAACTCAGAGTGTGTGCTGCTGGGCTGCATCCATATTTTAACAGGCTTGCTTGACCTGTTCTGAGGTGAGAGGCTAGCATTTTCTATCTTGTGCCTGCATAGCTACACTGGAGGAGAGTGTGGTGATTACAGCAACTCTTTACATCTCGGGGAAACTGTGGAACTAATCACTTGAATACTTTCACCCTTTTACACACTGTTTTTTTGCACGTTTGGAATTTTTTCAGCAAGTTTCTGGAATTCACTTTGAACACCTTTTTTTGAACTATATATATTTAGTGTTTATTCACTTTGAACATTTTTATCTATTGGAAATAATTTTCTTCATATTTATTGATTAATGCTTGAATATTTATTTATTTATTTATATATTTATGCTCATCTTGCACTTAATTTTTTGGAGCACTAATTTTTTTCTTAAACACAGAGGAGTCTCATTTTGTGTCATTTGGATCATTTGGACCACTTCTAGGTCATCACTATTCACTCTTCTCACCATTTGTATTTGTTTTTGTGGTAGCACTGGAATTTATTAGGATTGGATTCAACACCCATTTTTTCAATGATTATGATTATTTCATTGTAGCTTCGATTTTACCCATTATTACCACTTTTTCCACCCTTTACATCTCAGTTGTGGATGTTACCAAGGGCCTTCAAGAGTGGAACACGTTTATTGATTAATATTGTTTAGTATTTATACGTCACTGTGCGTTGTCTTTTGCACTTTATCATTTATTAACTTCCCATTAGCAAGCGCCATTACACCCCCTGTCTTACATTTTAGGATGTACCACCCTTCTCTTTGTTCTCCTTTCTTTCCCTTTTATCTCTCTATCCTAATTTCTTGTTTTTCCCCACATCAGAGCTGCCTTTCTTGCTCTCTTATTCTTTCTCTCCCTTTTTATTTGTTCCTCCCCCTCTTTTCCTCTCACTTTCATGTATCCTCTATTTTTATTCCTTCTCTTACTCCTTGGTGGGGGGGTGGGGGGGAGTTGGAATGAGTGGCAATGCTGGTGGGGAGTTCTGATCAGCCAACTTAGGTGCTCTTGATCAAGGTCATCTGCTGATCTGAGAACTGTAGTTGCCATTAAAAGTCCCCAATATAATCACAGGTAGCGTTACTCACTGTGTCCCCGACTTGGTGGTGTCTCTTAGCAGTGACACCTATGCTGAAATCTGGAGATAGGGTCTCCCCCAGCCCCTCCCACTTTACATTCCTCACCAGTCAGCTGACCTCTAGTCTCTGCCCCCGAGCAATTACGTGAACTGAATGGGTGGTTGCGAAGAGGCTAAGGGGGCGGTCGCGGGCTCCAGGAACAGTCCGGCTGGGCAGCCACAGGCTCCAGGAACAGCCCTACTGGGCGGTCGCAAAAGGGCTGGGAGAGCGGTGCGGGCTTCAGGAACAGCCCGGGATTCAGTGACCCCTGACAAATCATCATTTGACCCCCGAGGGGGTCCCGACCCCAGATTGAGAACCACTGCTTTATATGTAAAGAGTCACATAGGCATGTAGGGTAAAATCTGATTGATGGGGGAATCTAATTGGAACACTATCTCCAGGGGACCCAGTATCGCCTCCCAGTCTCCGGAATAGATCAGCTTATTGTGCCATCCTCAGAATTTCATCCTGCATTACAGCGCACCACAAGACACGGCAATGCACCACTGTGGGTTGTGGTGTGCAGCGGAAAAATGCTTTATATTATTTTTACATTTTTTTGGGGGCAGTTCTTGTGCTTTGCCATCCCATTCAAAAGGATGGGGCTGCCTTAATGCAATCCACATTAACATGCATTCATTATCAGAATGCAAAGGAAAAGGGAATTGGTAATGAATCTTAGGTCACAATTGGCAGATCTTTGATAATACGATACTATTAATGGGCAACCAAACGATGGATGCAACTTAATATACATATATTATTTTATCATGCTTTGGATGTATTTTATTTTTGGTCTGTTTAAAATATTTCTCCTCAGTTCTCCAAAAGCACAGTTATTTCTATTATATTGCGGTTTCCAATATTATAATAGTCAGAGAGTCAAGTCAGAAATGTGGGGAGATATAATTGCTTTACATTACGTAGCACAATGCAGGCCTGTGCCTCTACCAGGAGCTCCATGTGGTAATTGTGTGTGGTGGCCATAGTAACCGAGGGAACAAAAGATTATGTTATACTCTCATCCTTAAAGGTCCATTCAGCTGCAATGACAAGCTGCTGCACCTTTCCCGTAGAAGAGCCTCCAGTCTATCTCTATAATGAGAGACAGTCGAAGAGAGATGATCTTTTTTTGGACACATGAATTGATAACTCACTGCCTTAAGCCCTAGACCTCAGGGGGCTACTTTACTAGGAGGTCGGTAAACACAATTGTAGGCAGCCCCGGTTGGGAGGTTGGAGTTAATTGTGTCTCCCAGGTTTTTGTTGGGTCCAACCCTAGGCCCTTGCTTGTCGTCGTAGTCTAGATTTCAATGCCATGCTGAGGTCAGAGTTCGATGTTATCCATGGACTCAACCAGTTATGGACTTTTTCTTATGCAGGTATGCTGGGGCAGCCACAAGCCTATGTTAGGGATTAGGGTAGTAGGGAAATGACTGTACTTTATTTGGGACTGTTGTTTGGTTAACACAGAGTGTGAGGTCTGGGCATACAGCCAAGATATCAAACATTGTTGATTGGAGGAAAGGCGCACACACCCCCTCTCATCATAGGCAGAGACTCTCAGAGATGTTCTGCAATAGGAGCTGCTCTCTGCTAATCTATTTTAGCAACCTCCTTTGACAAAAGACTCAGGCTGCTTTTGTCTAAAAAGTAAAAAAATATGTCAGGAGTTCTCAGGCTGATAACAGAGCAACCGTTCAGAAGAGAGCTATAAGACTTAGCTCATTGAATAGAGATAACAAAATACTGCATATATATGTGCCCAGCTCAATTTTCAAGAATCAGGTTTACATCCACTTTAACCACTTCCCGACCACCGCATGTAGATATACGTCGGCAGAATGGCACGTACAGGCACATTGGCGTACCTGTACGTCCCTGCCTAGACGTGGGTCGTGGGTCCGATCGGGACCCCCCCACTACATGCGGCCGTCGGATTCCCGCGGGGAGCGATCCGGGACGCCGGCGCGGCTATTCGTTTATAGTCGCTCCGTCGCGTTCGCTCCCCAGAGCTGAAGAACGGGGAGAGCCGTGTGTAAACACGGCTTCCCCGTGCTTCACTGTGGCGGCTGCATCGATCGAGTGATCCCTTTTATAGGGAGACTTGATCAATGACATCAGTCCTACAGCCACACCCCCCTACAGTTGTAAACACACACTAGGTGAACCCTAACTCCTACAGCGCCCCCTGTGGTTAACTCCCAAACTGCAACTCTCATTTTCACAATAAACAATGCAATTTAGATGCATTTTTTGCTGTGAAAATGACAATTGTCCCAAAAATGTGTCAAAATTGTCCGAAGTGTCCGCCATAATGTCGCAGTCACGAAAAAAATCACTGATCGCCGCCATTAGTAGTAACAAATAAAAAAATAATAAAACTATCCCCTATTTTGTAAACGCTATAAATGTTGCACAAACCAATCGATAAACGCTTATTGCCATTTTTTTTACCAAAAATAGGTAGAAGAATACGTATCGGCCTAAACTGAGGAAAAACAATTTTTTTATATATGTTTTTGGGGGATATTTATTATAGCAAAAAGTAAAAAATATTGCATTTTTTTCAAAATTGTCGCTCTATTTTTGTTTATAGCGCAAAAAATAAAAACTGCAGAGGTGATCAAATACCACCAAAAGAAAGCTCTATTTGTGGGGGAAA
This sequence comes from Rana temporaria, assembly GCF_905171775.1. Lineage (NCBI taxonomy): Eukaryota > Metazoa > Chordata > Amphibia > Anura > Ranidae > Rana > Rana temporaria. The sequence continues at coordinate 20,434,726 of NC_053495.1, forward strand.
AAGGACGCCAATTTTGTTTGGGAGCCACGTCGCACGACCGCGTAATTGTCTGTTAAAGCGACGCAGTGCCGAATTGTAAAAACCCCTTGGGTCATTTAGCAGCATATTGGTCCGGTCCTTAAGTGGTTAAAAAATGCACCACAAAACACGTCAGATTGAAAACACAGATGTCTGTGTATGATGACCCTTCTGCATCAAACTGGTAGAGGATCCATGAACTAAAAAAAACAACCCAGGACCCAAGGTACAATTTTACTAGTTGGGAACAACTCCTCCCTGTACTTTTATTCTCCCCACAGCCAAACTTTTTTTTATTACCATTACCATTTTAAACCAAGTTCTAAGAACTATTAATAAACCAATCTTTGCCACGCTAAAAAGTGACACAATACTGTATATCAATGTGAAAAAAATATATAAAATATCCCAAAATCCAAGAGCAAGTGGACCCTTTAATTACAAAAAATCAAACAAGCTTTATACGTAAATATTTCCTCTGTGATAGGAACCATGCTCTCCTACTTACCGTAGTAATGGCTACTGCAAACATCAATCACATAGGATGCGGTCCCAGGATCACATCCGTCAATTTCCTAAATCTGGCGTGCATGGTGACATCACAAACGTGAGCTCCGCCCTATGCGTTTCATCGCAATTGACTTCATCGGGGGGGCATGCATTTTTTTTTCACATTGATATTTTGACACTTTTTAGTGCGTCAAAGATTGGTTTATTTATGCTTTACAAATTATCTGATTGATTTTTTTGCCAGCTACCTCTTCTTAGATCTGCCAGCGTGATACTTGCATGTTTAAAGTTCTGAGAACTGCTTGCTTTATAAAATACATTTTTTCAACAGCGCCTTTTATAAATATACTAATTGGCTGCTCAACACAGACCAGATTCTGTTCCACTGGAAAGCATTACTACCTGCTCATCCACAATCCACTTGCTCCACATGCAAAACCTCAATTAGCCACTAACCACATCCAATGACAATTTGACATTAGTGTGTGCAACCAGTCAGGTATTTTGCATGAGATGTGCTGACAAGGAACATGCTGACAGGAGAAGAGAGCAGAAGACGAACTCATCCATCTGCTGCTGCTCCATCACTGTTCAGTAACAGGATGGAGGTGAAGAGATGACCGAGTGCATTGATTACCGTATTTATCTGCGTATACCGCGCACTTTTTTGCCCTGAATATCAGGGCAAAATCGTGGGTGCGCGATATACGCCGATACCCGCGCCGAGTTTGAACCACTGCGCCGGCATATACCGAGCGCAGTACACTCGGGTATAGTCGGGCAGGCTCGGCTCCTCTCGCGGTCACGTCCTGGACGTACAGGAGGCACAGGACGTGACCGCGAGAGGAGCCGAGCCTGCCCGACTATACCCGAGTGTACTGCGCTCGGTATATGCCGGTGCAGTGGTTCAAACTCAGCGCGGGAAGCGGGGATCGAGCGGGGAGGACACCGCAGAAGGACGCCGGACCCGATGAGGAGGACACCATCGAAGCCGCAGACGGACGTCGGACACCGACGAGGCCGCCGATGGACGCCGCTCAAGACACCAAAACTGTAAGTACTAAAATGTTTTTTTTTTACAGGAATGCGGGTCCACTTTAGGGGTGCGCGCTATACGCCGGAGCGTGCAATACCCCAATAAATACGGTAATTGCAGCAGAACAAAAGCCAGGTCAGTGGTCTGACTGTGTAGTCTATCTTAGGCCTCGTACACACGATCGGTTAACCAGAGGACAACAGTCTGATGGACCGTTTTCATCGGTCAAAACCGATCGTGTGTGGGCCCCATCGGTTATTTAACCATTGCTTTAAAAAAAAGCCAAATTGCTTTAAATTTAACCGATGGATTCCTAACCGATAGGTCAAAACCGATCGTTAGTAGGCACAACCATCGGTTAAAAATCCACGCATTCTCAGAATCAAGTCGACGCATGCATTGAAACATTGAACTTCGTTTTTTTTAGCACGTCGTTGTGTTTTACGTCACCGCGTTCTGACACAATCGTTTTTTTAACTGATGGTGTGTAGGCGCGACGGACCATCAGTCAGCTTCATCGGTTAACCGATGACAACGGTCCTTCAGACCGTTCTCATCGGATGGACTGATCGTGTGTACGAGGCTTAACTGTGCAGTCTAATCTTAGGACTTGGTGGGCAGAAATACAAATCCTTTGGCAAGCAAGGAAATGAATATAGGCAGCGGTAAGCCGTGCACATGACAGAAGTACCGGGAGCATTCTAGGCCGGTTTGTCCTGCACTTTTTCAGCAAGGCAATAGGCAAACACAGTCTCAATGCAGGAGGGCTTTGTACAGTGTGTACAATACAGAAACCATCTGCTTGTCTGAGCCACCAACTAAACATATGCCAGTTCCTGTCTAACAGAGTGCCCCCTAATGGGTTCTCCGTCACAAACAGGTAGCATTGTCCCTTATTTTTGATGTTCTGTCAGCAGTCAGCCTTTTGACCCGGCAGCAAGCTCACACGACATTGAGAGCAAGCGAATGCCCTAAGCACCAGGTTACATTTCTAAAGTGCTGTGGACAGCTGAGACAAATTTTGAGGTCTGACTACCAGGTAAGATTTGGACCTAGGAATGGGGGGGCTTTATAGAAAAGGTGAGCGCTACCATCCACCCTGTGTCATCCCAACAGTAAAGCATCCTAAGACCATTCAAGAAAAGCCCGGAGCGACAAGAAAAGAACGATAGCATAGGGCTGGCATGACTGGGGTGGAATCTGGGCAACTGAGGGTTAAGGTTACAGGAGAGCTCTCAGGGGAGTGGCTGTAGGTTCATTGCAGTCTAAGGGGGTGGAGTGTTATATATAGGGGGCGGGAGCGGCGCCAAAAGCACACGCAGGCAGAGTTGAGAGCAGGGAGGCAGGATTTCCCACCCACCCTCCCTTGTTTTGTTTTATGTTGTATGGTGCGTTTGTTTTCTTTTCTTTCAGGGATAAAAGGAAGGGTTGTCACGACAGCGGAGGCGGTGTCCTTGGTCTTTGACGGTGACAGTGAACTGATGGAATGGAAATGGTTGGGGGGCTCATCGATGGGATGGCCCCCCTATGGTGGTTATTGCAGTGGAACGTTGTCTGCTGCAATACGGTTACGGTACACTGCGGGTTAAAAGGTGTCTCAGAGCTGGGTCGGCTGGAGGCCTGGGTATGGTAATGTAACATCTCTGATGTTACTGATGCAGAACGAGCGCCGCTGTATCTCATCCAGCCAGCTGCGCTCCGTTCTGTAAGACGTCCGCGTCACTTCCTGTGCGCGGGCGTCTGCGTTCCACGCTGGAACGCGGAAGTGCGACCAGCGCTCCTCTCCGATTTCCCCGCGAAATCGGACCTATTTAAAGCCCCAGAGATGACGGCAGGGTGTTCCGTTATTTTGTCGGATACCTTCCGTCACCTGGGAACACCCTGCCTGCACCCAGAACCTCAGGATCTTCCACAGACCTCCTCATCCCTGCCGCTTCCAACCCTTGGACCACAGAGACCTCTGATCATCTGTGCCTGACTTATACTGGCCCTTACAGCCTCCACTTCCAGAGACAGTCTCATTACAACCAGGAACCCGCTCCACAAGGACTACAAACCCCAGCAGAACCGCAAGTATCTTTGTACCTGATACTAAATATCTGTCTACATATTTACTGCTTACATTGTCGGCTGCAGTAGGTTCTGGTCACTTTGTGTCCCATCAGACTGTATCGGACTGTGCATATATATATAAGTTATCTCTATCAATGTGAAGTAACATTATAGATTACCATTTACCAAAGAAGGAATCATATAGTACTCACAAATTGTTCATCATCATCATATATTATTCTCACATGAGTGTTCCTTATAGTTTATGAGACTTCTCATTATTATCTCCACACATTAGCTGATGAGTTAATAAGCTATAGGTCATGTTGGTTTCGGTTTGAGGATATGATGATTTAACCCCGAACTTTCTGAATACATAGAGAGTAGCTGGTGGTTAGACCTGACAAGCCTCTGCATCTGCGATCCAACACAAACAACTAGATTTACACCGCAGTGTGATCACATACCTTACATAATAACGGAACCCCTTAAAAAGAAATTGTAATGGATCCAGCAGAGCTTACAAACCACCTTGTTGGACTCTCACAAAGAGTCGACAACCTCACTACCACTATGAACGAACTTCGTGTAGAAAATGATGCTTTACGCAACCAAAATTTTGTCCAAGCTAGGGACAGACCTGAACCTAAGGTTTGCCCCCCAGAACCCTTTTCAGGAGACCGAAAGATTTTTCGTCAGTTCATCAGTTCTTGCCGTCTCATGTTTGAATTGCGCCCCCGCACCTATTATTCAGACAGGGTTCAAATTCTCACCCTTATTTCCTATTTAAAAGGAGAACCTAGAGTCTGGGCTGATGCTTATGTACAAGAACATGGTGATTTACTTGGTGCATTTGATACTTTTTTGGATGAAATGTCACTTCTATATGAAGATCCTAATAAGCAGCTTACTGCTGAAAATACTATTAGAAGCCTTAAACAAGGGAAAAGACCAGTAGAGGATTTCATATCAGAATTTAAATGTTGGAGCCGGGAGACCCAGTGGACTGATATTGCCTTGAGAAACCAATTCAGACTTGGTTTATCTGAACCAATGAAGGATGAGATTGCACGTGTAGAACTTCCTCCCACTTTAGAAGATCTTATGCATCTTTCACTCACCATGGATCGTCGCCTCAGAGAAAGGAAGGCCGAACGTGTCAACACTTATCTTCCTCCACAATTCAGAAGGTCTAAGTCACCACCAAAAGATGTCCCCATGGAATTTGGTGCTGTCAAAGGCCCCTTGTCACAAGCTGAGAAACAACGCCGCAGAGCTCATAACCTCTGCCTTTATTGTTCAGCTCCAGATCACATTGTCTCCACCTGTCCACTCCTTAAGAGGAATTCTGAAGGTAACATAGCTAACATATGTAAGATTATTCCACCTGGTACTACCACTAATCGTTTTATTTATGTCACTCTTACCTTACAGTGGGACCAAGATAGAATTACCATTGACGCAATGGTCGACACCGGTGCCTGTGGCAACTTTATTGATTTAAAAATTGTGAATGCAAATAAAATTCCGTGTGTGGTTAAACAAAATCCTCTCTCTGTCACTTTTATTGACGGTTCTAGTTCTTCTTCTGGCCCAATTTCTTCTCAAACCTCACCCCTACTGGTCACTTGCGCGAATAACCATACAGAGACTATTATCTTTGACGTCATTCCATCTCCAATATTCCCGATTGTCCTAGGGCTACCCTGGTTACTACTTCATCAACCAACTTTTCTTTGGTCTAACCACTCTCTCAATTTAAATTCCACCTTCTGCCAGAATACTTGTTATCCCATACATACGATCCTCTCCACAGAAATTTACTGTAATGATCTACCTACTTACTTACAAGATTTCTTAGATGTTTTCAGTAAGACTAACGCTGACATTCTTCCCCCTCATCGTATATACGACTGCCCTATTGATTTAATTCCAGATAGTCCAATCCCTACTGCTCGTATCTATCCGCTCTCACAACCAGAGCTTGTACATCTGAAGGTCTACCTAGATGAAAATTTGAAAAAAGGCTTTATCAGACCTTCCACATCTCCAGCAAGTGCCGCCATGTTTTTTGTCAAAAACAAGGATGGATCCCTACGCCCTATCATTGATTACCGAGCTTTAAACAGTATCATCGTAAAGAACCGCTACCCACTGCCTCTCATTCCAGAACTCATCGAACGTCTTCAAACTTCAAAAGTCTTCACAAAATTAGACCTCAGGGGAGCCTATAACTTAATCAGAATTCGACCAGGAGATGAGTGGAAGACCGCTTTTAAAACTCGCTATGGACTCTATGAATACACTGTAATGCCTTTTGGGTTATGCAATGCACCCGCGACATTCCAGTGGTTCATAAATGACATTTTCCGAGACTTGCTTGACATCTGTGTGGTAGTATACCTGGATGACATATTGATTTATTCTGATACAATTGAGGAACACACTAAACATGTTCGTTGGGTTCTGGCTAGGCTCAGAACACATTCTTTATATGCCAAGCTTGAAAAATGTGTATTCACCCAGTCTAGCATTTCTTTCCTAGGCTACCAAATTACACCTGATGGTATCCAGATGGATCGCTCTAAGGTGGATTGTATTATTTCCTGGCCAATTCCCCAATCAAGGAAAGCTCTCCAACGCTTCCTCGGTTTCTCCAACTACTACCGGAAATTTATTAAAAATTTCTCAGCTATTGTCAAACCATTGAGTGCCCTCACCAGCACGAAGACACCTTTCTCCTGGTCTAAGGAAGCCCAGAGATCCTTTGACTCTCTTAAACTGTGTTACACTACAGCACCCATTCTACAACTGCCTAACCCTCAATATCATTTCACTGTAGAAGTGGATGCTTCACATTATGCCTTAGGTGCCGTACTTTCACAACGCCCAACCCTTTCTGAACCATTACATCCCGTAGCTTTTTACTCCAGAACCCTATCACCAGCAGAAAAGAATTATCCTATTGGAGAAAAAGAACTTCTTGCAATCAAAGATGCCTTAGAGAATTGGAGACATTTGCTGGAGGGTTCTACACACCCAATTATCATTCTCACGGATCACCGTAATTTGCAACATCTAAAAACATGTAAGACTCTCTCAGCCCGCCAGGTCAGGTGGAGTCTATTCTTCGACAGGTTTGATTTCTACATCTCCTATAGGCCTGGTTCACAAAACATCAAGGCTGACTCCCTCTCACGAATGCATGAGGACCAACACACTGAGATTCCGCCTCTCTCTATTATCCCATCTAATAGATTCATTGGTGTTTCCACCTCTTTCAGGCAGTTAATTTCTCAATCACTCTCTAGAGATATCTCCCCTCTACCAAAGGATCTTACCAAATCATCAGATGGTGTTTACACCCACAACAACAAGATCTATGTTCCTCCCAATCTACAACTTCTACTACTTAAACATCTTCATGATTCACCATTAGCAGGCCACCCCGGAATCAACAAGACTACTCTTCTTGTTAAAAGAGACTATTGGTGGCCCAATCTATCTAAGACCATCCATGAATATGTTAAGTCATGTGAAATCTGTGCTCGCAACAAACATTCTAAGAAACCCCCTTTTGGACTACTCGCCTCTATTCCAATACCTAACAGACCATGGGATGTTGTGTCAATGGACTTTATAGTTGATCTCCCTAGATCAAATGGTGCCAATACCATCATGGTGACGGTTGATCTTCTCACCAAGATGGCACACTTTATCCCTCTAAAGAAGTTACCAACTTCCCTTGAGACAGCGAAAGCCTTCATTTCCAATATTCTCAAAATACATGGACTTCCTTCTCAAATAATCTCGGATCGTGGTTCTCAATTTATTTCTAGATTTTGGAAGTCCCTGTGTATAAGTCTACATATTGACCACCGAATGTCCACTGCTTACCACCCTCAAACAAACGGTCAAACAGAACGTATCAATCAGATCCTTGAACAGTACTTAAGATGTTACTGTACACATCTACAAGACGATTGGTTCCAATTGCTTCCACTAGCTGAATTTTCTTATAACAACTCTACCAGTTCTTCATCCAGATTCACACCATTCTTTGCCAACTATGGTTTCCACCCTAACAGTCTGCCAACTACCTACACCCCAAATAGTGTTCCAGCAGTTGATAATTACCTTTCTACTCTTAAAAATACATTAAGTACTCTACGTTCCAACTTGGATATTGCTCAACAAAGACAAAAGAAAAATTATGATGCCCACAGATCAGCACCTCCTACATACAAGGTCGGGGACTTGGTTTGGCTATCCACCCGAAATCTTCACCTTAAGATACCATCAAAAAAATTAGGCACCCAATTCACTGGACCTTTCCAAATCTCCCATCTGATTAATCCTAATGCTGTTAGACTACTTCTACCCACAGATTGGAAAATACATTCATCATTCCATGTATCTCTCATTGAACCTTATATTCCTAACCCATTCCCTAACAGGAAACCATGCCCGCCTCCACCTGTGGAAGTGCTTGGTCAGACTGAATACGAGGTTGAAAAGATTTTAAATTCCAGGAGACGTGCTTCCACCCTTCAATACTTGGTACGATGGAAAGGTTATGACCAACTCGATGACTCTTGGGAAAATTCCTCAGACATACATGCCCCTCGCCTGATCAGATTATTTCACCAAAGGTACCCTAACCGACCCTCTCTATCTGGGAGCACTAGAGGTGCCCCCTTGAGGAGGGGAGTATGTAACATCTCTGATGTTACTGATGCAGAACGAGCGCCGCTGTATCTCATCCAGCCAGCTGCGCTCCGTTCTGTAAGACGTCCGCGTCACTTCCTGTGCGCGGGCGTCTGCGTTCCACGCTGGAACGCGGAAGTGCGACCAGCGCTCCTCTCCGATTTCCCCGCGAAATCGGACCTATTTAAAGCCCCAGAGATGACGGCAGGGTGTTCCGTTATTTTGTCGGATACCTGCCGTCACCTGGGAACACCCTGCCTGCACCCAGAACCTCAGGATCTTCCACAGACCTCCTCATCCCTGCCGCTTCCAACCCTTGGACCACAGAGACCTCTGATCATCTGTGCCTGACTTATACTGGCCCTTACAGCCTCCACTTCCAGAGACAGTCTCATTACAACCAGGAACCCGCTCCACAAGGACTACAAACCCCAGCAGAACCGCAAGTATCTTTGTACCTGATACTAAATATCTGTCTACATATTTACTGCTTACATTGTCGGCTGCAGTAGGTTCTGGTCACTTTGTGTCCCATCAGACTGTATCGGACTGTGCATATATATAAGTTATCTCTATCAATGTGAAGTAACATTATAGATTACCATTTACCAAAGAAGGAATCATATAGTACTCACAAATTGTTCATCATCATCATATATTATTCTCACATGAGTGTTCCTTATAGTTTATGAGACTTCTCATTATTATCTCCACACATTAGCTTATGAGTTAATAAGCTATAGGTCATGTTGGTTTCGGTTTGAGGATATGATGATTTAACCCCGAACTTTCTGAATACATAGAGAGTAGCTGGTGGTTAGACCTGACAAGCCTCTGCATCTGCGATCCAACACAAACAACTAGATTTACACCGCAGTGTGATCACATACCTTACAGGTAATTGGTACCGCAGTGTGGTGGTGAAAAGGTTAATGGGAGTTACTGTCAAGGACCAATTGGGACTGGTTTAAATATTAAAAGTGTTTGGTAAAAAGTGTTAATAGTTAAAGTTGGAATGGTTGGACATTCCTATCATTAAAATTTTGGTTAAAGATTTTCTTTGGTTATAAAATAAAATGGCTGTTGTGGCCAATTTTACTCCAACTTACTGTGTCGGTCTCATTACTGGGTGGTATGGTCAGGGGATAAATGGGGGGTGGTAACAAGGGAATTATTTAATGGAGGGAGGGGGTGTAGGAGAGAGTGGCACATTGAAACTACACTAGTCATGTGTGGGGTCGCTTCTCAGCCAAGGGAGTCGGCTCACTCACAATTTGGCCCAAGAACACAGCCATGAATAAAGAATGGTACAAAAACATCCTCCAAGCACAATTTTTCCCAACCATCCAAGAACAGTTTGGTGAGGAACAATGGCCAGGAAACTCCCCACTCCTTTATCCTATTGAGAACTTGTGGTTAATCCTCAAGAGGCATGAACAAAAACCCCCCACAAAATTGGGACAAACTCCAAGCATTGATGGGCTGCCATCAGTCAGGATGTGGCCCAGAGGTTGATTGACAGCATGCCGGGACGAAATGCAGAGGTCTTGAAAAACAAGGGTCAACACTGCAAATATCGACTCTTTGCATAAACTTAATGTAATTGTCAATAAAGCCTTTGATATTAATGAATTGAATATATATATGTATGTATATATATATATATACACCGTATATATATATATATATATATATATATACACGGAATATATATATATATATACACTGTATATTCAATCCAAGAACAGTTTGGTGAGGAACAATGCCCTTTCCAGCATGATGGAGCACCTTGCATTAAGTCAAAAGTGATAACTAAGTAGCATGGGGAACAAAACATCGACATTTTGGGTCCATGGCCAGGAAACTCCCCTGTCCTTAATCCCAATGAGAACTTGTGGTTAATCCTCCAGAGGCGGGTGAACAAACCCCCCCCCCCCCCACAAAGTGTGACAAACTCAAAGCATTGATTATGCAAGAATGGGTCACCATCAGTCAGGATGTGGCCCAGAAGTTGATTGACAGCATGCCGGGACCAAACGCAGAGGTCTTGAAAAAGAAGTGTCAACACTACACCAACACTTTGCATAAACTTAATGTAATTGTCAATAAAGCCTTTGGTACTTATGAATTGAATATATATATATATTTTATTTTCAATTGGATATTTAGCTTTCTGTCTGAAGTTCAGCTTTAACATTGGGATAAAGTTAATTGTAGCTAATACACATTCTGTAGCTGTACTGAGTTAGCTGTGATGCCAATAAATAACCATTATCGCTCCACCAGGCTCGGGAAACATTGATTATGAACTCAAACTGCTGTGGTTTAAATGCCGGGGCTGCTTTCTGTTAGTCCAGTCCTACAAATCACACTGCCTTATTTAGCTGACACATTGAACATCTCATAAATTATTGCATACAGGTCCTTTCCTACCCAATGACAATATATGTTCCACCAATCATACAGATAGCAGAGACCCAGAGAAAATTAGGACCACAGAAAAAGTGAAAGGAAATTGTTACCATCACCACGGCTCATTCTATACGTCCCTAATATAGAACAAAAAAATACCGTATTTGCCGACGTAAGACGACCCCCTAATTATACATTTTTTTAAAGATTTTTTGCTTGTACTCGCCGTATAAGACGACCCCCATTCCGATGCTTCATATTTCTTTCTTCTGGAGCCATATTCTTCATTCTTGCTGGAGCTGGAGCCAATTACGGCGAGCGGTGTATTCTATTAATGAATACAAAGCCTGCTTGGATTGGCAGAGGCTGTAACATCATCAGCCCACGCCTCTCTGACTCTCAAAGCCAATCCGAGTAGGCTACTGTATGTAGGCACTTGGATTGGCAGAGGTTGTTACCCCAATCCGAGCAGGCTCTGTATTCATTTGAATACATCGCTCACCAAGATTTGGCTAAGCGGTATATACTGTATGTAGCCAAAGCTACATACAGTATTACCGCACATCCAGCAGGCCTCCGAGCAGCTGACCCGGCGTATAAGACGGCCCCTGCTTTTTGGCCATTTTTTTTTAAGTGTAAAAGGTAATCTTATACGCCAACAAATACAGTACATTCTGAATATTAATATTTCATATGGTAAATCCAATTCTCACTTACGTCAAAGGCTTTTCTAGTCGGCTCCTCGGTGATCCAATGACTTCTCCGAGGGTGCAAAATGCTTGACCCAAGAAATCCTGAAGATCAATGACAGAAACAATCAAAATCATTTTAAAGGACAGTTCCACCCAAGTATAGCAAAACACACAGCTAAAATGCATATACAGGATGTATTTAATTGGTCAGCACATTTGTAAACTATTGCATACACTGAACTCCCATGTTTGTTGATATATTGTCTTTCACTGGAAGATCTAAAAGCATGCACACTAATGGCCCGTACGCACGATCCGAATATCGGACGAAAACTGTCATCCGAGGAAGAATCGTACAATTTTCGGATTGTGTGTATACTATTTTTCGAGAGCCGATCACGACAGTTCATCCGATATTATTAGATCGGACAAGCACAAAAATATTCCTCGTACGATAGCAGATCGTACTACAGTATTTTCATTTAGTATAGTTGTCGTCCGAAATTTCCAATACAAATACATTACAACACATGACATCACTTCCCAATTTTTCTTCTGTTGTACGAGAATTTTCATGACTTTAGTTATCTATTCAATTTCTACTTGCGACTATTAAGCGAAAAAAGTCATACGATATTCAGATCTTGTGTACGGGCCATGAGGCTTCATTTACACGGGACGTTGTTCAACCTCTCCTGAACTTCACAGCTAGAAGCCGGCGTCTAAAAACTGCCGTTATGCATGGGCGTAGGAACCGGGGGGGACGGAGGGGACGCATCCCCCCCAGGAAATAATGCGGGGGGGACAGGTATTGTAAAATCCCCCCCAGGTTAGGAGGACTTGGAGGCTCCCAAGTTGGAGCACTGCTGACATATCGCCGTGTGGGGTGCAGTTCACCCAGGTGCCACAGAGGTGGCGCTCAAGCGCCAGAGTGCGCCTCTCCCTCCTCCTCTCCTTGTCTGAGGCCACCGCCGCGGTGTTTCCTAGTCCTCCCTCCTGTTCCATCCACGAACGATCTTCATCTTCTCCACTCCGGCGGCGCAGCTGCACACTGTCCTATCCAGCTGCCGCCCGGGTGGGGTTTGGGGGGGGGCTCTGTACTAATTGTGGGGGGGGGGGGGCTCTGTACTAATTGTGGGGATGAGTGGCTTGTGGGGGGTCTCTGTACTAATTGTGGGGGGGGGGCTCTGTACTAATTGTGGGGGGGGGGCTCTGTACTAATTGTGGGGGGGGAGTGGCTTGTGGGGGGTCTCTGTACTAATTGTGGGGGGGCTCTGTACTAATTGTGGGGGGCTCTGTACTAATTGTGGGGGGGGAGTGGCTTGTGGGGGGCTCTGTACTAATTGTGGGGGGCTCTGTACTAATTGTGGGGGGGCTCTGTACTAATTGTGGGGGGGGGCTCTGTACTAATTGTGGGGGGGAGTGGCTTGTGGGGGGGCTCTGTACTAATTGTGGGGGGGCTCTGTACTAATTGTGGGGGGGAGTGGCTTGTAGGGGGGCCATGTACTAATTGTGGGGGGCTCTGTACTAATTGTGGGGGGGAGTGGCTTGTGGGGGGCTCTGTACTAATTGTGGGGGGGAGTGGCTTGTGGGGGGCTCTGTACTAATCGTGGGGGGGAGTGGCTTGTGGGGGGTCTCTGTACTAATTGTGGGGGGTCTCTGTACTAATTGTGGGGGGTCTCTGTACTAATTGTGGGGGGAGTGGCTTGTGGGGGGTCTCTGTACTAATTGTGGGGGGGAGAGGCTTGTGGGGGGTCTCTGTACTAATTGTGGGGGGGCTCTGTACTAATTGTGGGGGGCTCTGTACTAATTGTGGGGGGGGAGTGGCTTGTGGGGGGTCTCTGTACTAATTGTGGGGGGCTCTGTACTAATTGTGGGGGGCTCTGTACTAATTGTGGGGGGGAGTGGCTTGTGGGGGGGGCTCTGTACTAATTGTGGGGGGGAGTGGCTTGTAGGGGGCTATGTACTAATTGTGGGGGGCTCTGTACTAATTGTGGGGGGGAGTGGCTTGTGGGGGGCTCTGTACTAATCGTGGGGGGGAGTGGCTTGTGGGGGGTCTCTGTACTAATTGTGGGGGGTCTCTGTACTAATTGTGGGGGGAGTGGCTTGTGGGGGGGCTCTGTACTAATTGTGGGGGGGGCTCTGTACTAATTGTGGGGGGGCTCTGTACTAATTGTGGGGGGGCTCTGTACTAATTGTGGGGGGGGCTCTGTACTAATTGTGGGGGGAGTGGCTTGTGGGGGGGCTCTGTACTAATTGTGGGGGGGCTCTGTACTAATTGTGGGGGGGCTCTGTACTAATTGTGGGGGGGGTGGCTTGTGGGGGGCTCTGTACTAATTGTGGGGGGGGTCTGTATTAATTGTGGGGGATCGTGGGGGGGTTCTGTACTAATTGTGGGGAATGAATTGTGGTGAGGGGTCTGTAAAAATGGAGGGGGTGGTTTGTTCGGGGGTCTGTACTAATGGATGGGGGGTCTCTACTAATGGGGGGTGGTTTATACTAATTGAAGTGGGAGGTTTGTCCTGAGGGGGGGTCTGTACTAATGGAGGGGGGGGGGTGGTTTGTCCTGGGGGGCAGCAGCGTGTGTGGGCTGCCGCTGCGGGTGGCATCTGAAGCACGAGTCCACGCCGCGCTCACCACACAGGCCGGACACACGCCCGCAGAGCCACCGCAACTTCCAAGGCTTCAGAAACAGGTAAGGGGGACCTGTTTTAAAGTTTCCTGTTTAAAAAAAAAAAACACCAAATCCCTGCAATAATATATTAAACAGCCTGTATAATGTATTATTGCTGGGATTTGTAGTCCTCTGTAACTGCTGGTATTATGCATTGTGTTTCATATAATGTATCATTGCTGGGATTTGTTGTTCCTCTATAGCTGGTGGTATTCTCCATTGCGCTGTATAATGTATTATTGCTTGGATTTGTAGTTCCTCTATAACTGGTCAGTGGTAATCTGCATTGCATAGTATAATCATTATACAACGCAATGGAGAATACCAGCAGTTACAGAGGAACAACAAATCCCAGCAATAGTACATTATACAACGCAATGCAGAATAACGCCATCTATGCTATCTTTCTCTGTAAAAGATAAATAAGTTAAACGATCACTTTAAGCATCATAACCATTTAAGGATAATGGAGAACAGAGATAATGTATGGAGTGTGCGCGCCGGGGGGGGGGTAAAAATGCTGTCCCCCCCAGATTTGTAAGGGTTCCTACACCCATGCGTTATGCTGCATTTAACTGCGTATGCATCTAGAAGTGTTTGAAATGCAAATATTATTATTTTTGGGTTAAAATGATAAACGTTTGTAAACGAAACGCTGCAAGATGCGAGTTAGGTCTCTTTCATATGGGCGGCCCATTCAGGCCCGCCTGCCAATTTTTTGGGCGGACCTGAACGGGCTACTTTATGGAGCCGCGGATGTCAGCGGTGACATACCCGCTAACATCTGACCCGCTCCAATCCGCCAAAGTGTGACGGAGGAAAAACCTACTTTTCCATCCGTCTGGCGGATCAGGTCGGGTGAACACAGACAGACGGTCCGTGTTCATCCGATCCCCCCATAGGGGAGAGCAGAGAAAAGACAGGGCGGTCCCTGCACAGTGTGCGTGGACCGCCCCGTCATCCGCCGGCTCAGCAGGGATCAACACATACTGCCTGCCATCATACCCTCCACACTCCTCTCCTACACATACTGCCTGCCATCATACCCTCCTCACCTACACATACTGTCTGCCATCATACCCTCCTCACCTACATATACTGCCTGCCATCATACCCTCCTCACCTACACATACTGCCTGCCATCATACCCTCCGCACTCCTCTCCTACACATACTGCCTGCCATCATACCCTCCACACTCCTCTCCTACACATACTGCCTGCCATCATACCCTCCTCACCTACACATACTGTCTGCCATCATACCCTCCTCACCTACACATACTGCCTGCCATCATACCCTCCGCACTCCTCTCCTACACATACTGCCTGCCATCATACCCTCCGCACTTCTCTCCTACACATACTGTCTGCCATCATACCCTCCGCACTTCTCTCCTACACATACTGTCTGCCATCATACCCTCCGCACTTCTCTCCTACACATACTGCCTGCCATCATACCCTCCGCACTCCTCTCCTACACATACTGTCTGCCATCATACCCTCCGCACTTCTCTCCTACACATACTGTCTGCCACCATACCCTCCGCACTTCTCTCCTACACATACTGTCTGCCATCATACCCTCCGCACTTCTCTCCTACACATACTGCCTGCCATCATACCCTCCGCACTTCTCTCCTACACATACTGCCTGCCATCATACCCTCCGCACTCCTCTCCTACACATACTGCCCACCATCATACCCTCCGCACTTCTCTCCTACACATACTGCCTGCCATCATACCCTCCGCACTCCTCTCCTACACATACTGCCTGCCATCATACCCTCCGCACTTCTCTCCTACACATACTGCCTGCCATCATACCCTCCTCACCTACACATACTGCCTGCCATCATACCCTCCACACTCCTCTCCTACACATACTGCCTGCCATCATACCCTCCGCACTCCTCTCCTACACATACTACTTATTAAAGCACTTCTTCAGGATTGTGTATAGACGCCTGACCTTGCCTACCTATTTTTTTTTGTTAGCATATACTGTAGATATCATATATAATACATATACAACACGCTCTACACCAACACATAATTAGGCTTTAAATAAGCAGCTCAGCTGTCACGTACTTGGCAAGCCTTTTTTTTCTTCATGTAAACAAGCAGAGGAAAATTCCCATATTTAAATAGCCAGGCAGTCAGCTAAGAACAATTAGCTTTAACATGAATAATCTCCGCCGCTACAGACAGGCCACAAATAGAAAACCTAAAATTACAGCTAATGCAAATAAATTTGCGCAGGCTGTGATGTCTCAAAGATCTTGATTTGCTCTGAATCACTGAGTAGCTTCGTGGCTTCCTAGCATGAAAACATTTTGTTTCTGGAATCGTAAGGCTGCGGATCGCGAGTGCTGCGAGGGGACGGGCTGGTGGGAGTTTACCCCGCTGATTTTGATAAATAGCCTTGATTTCTTATTTTCAAATTAGGATTAAACACCCCTGGGAGAGCGGCTTGTTAACAAAATGCGCTTTGTACGCACGTTGTTTATGCAAACCTTCGTATTTTCTTTATCTTTATTTTTCTATTTAGAAAATGGAGGGTAATTTCACCTGCGTGCATTTGCAGTAATAAATGTAAGATGTGCAGTCTGTCAATATCTTATTTAATTTTATTTAATTATCTTAGGCCCCTTTCACACTGGGGCAGGATGTGCGGTGGCGGTATAGCGGCGCTATACCGTCGGAAATTGCCGTGGTATTCGGCCGCTAGCGGTGCGGTATTAACCCCCGCTATGGTCGAAAAAGGGTTAATTCCTGCCGGCAATGTGCCTCTTTTTTAAATTGGATATTTATTATAGCAAAAAATTATTTCCAAAAGGAAAAACCACTTTGCACTACAAGTGCAAACTACAAATGCAAAGTGCACTTGATTTTGCACTGAAAGTGCACTTGGAAGTGCAGTCGCTGCAAATCTGAGGGGTAGATTTGAAATGAGGGGAAGCTCTGCTGATTTTATCATCCAATCATGTGCAAGCTAAAATGCTGTTTTTTATTTTCCTTGCATGTCCCCCTCTACAGTGGGGTAGATTCAGGTACAGCTGCGCGCTCCTTACGGAGGCGCAGTGTACCCTTTTTACCCTGCGCCTACGCAAATTATTTGCGCTACGCTTCATTCATGAAGCAGTAGCCACGTAATTTGCGTGGGCGCTCTTCAAAAATGCCCTGCGTAAGGGCGCCTAATGTAAATGATCCCGTATGGGGGCGGGAATCATTTAAATTAGGCGCGTTCCCGCGCCGAGCGTAGAGCGCATGCTCCGTCGGGAAACTTTCCCGACGTGCATTGCGGTAAATGACGTCGCAAGGACGTCATTTGCTTCAAAGTGAACGTGAATGGCGTCCAGCGCCATTCACGATTCACTTACACAAACGACGTAAATTTCAAATTTCGCGACGCGGGAACGACGGGTATACTTTAGCATTGGCTGCCCCTGCTTTTAGCATGGGCAGCCTTACGCAAAAACCGCCGTACGCAAACGACGTAAACTGCGTACGTAGGGCTCGCGTAACGTTGCGAATCGGCGTTAGTATGCAATTTTCATACTATACGCTGACCACAACGGGAACGCCACCTAGCGGCCAACGTAAGAATGCAGCCTAAGATATGAGGGCATAAGAGCCTTATGCCACGCATATCTTAGGCTGCAGTCGGCGTAACGAGCTCTCTGAATCAGGAGAAGTCGTTACGCCGGGGCAAGTAAGCAATTGCGCTGCGTAACTATGGTTACGCAGGCGCAATTGCTCTCTGAATCTGGGCCAGAGATTGCACTTCCAAGTGCACTTTCAGTGTAATTTCAAGTGCACTTTGCACTTGTAGTGCAACGTGGATTTGCCTTTCGTAAATAACCCCCATTTTCGCTCTTCTTTTGTTTATAGCGCAAAAAGAAAGCTCTATTTGTGGGGAAAAAAAGGACGCAAATTTTGTTTGGGCACGACCGCGCAATTGTCAGATAAAGCGACGCAGTGCCGCATCGCAAAAAATGGCCTGGTCATTGAACAGCCACATCTTCTGGGGCTGAAGTGGTTAAAGAATCTAGAGACATGCCTATTCTTTAATGAAAACAATAAAAGATTACATTTATTGTTGCACATTTACTACAGGGTACTATAACTAAAATGTACAATATACGTTTAGCAATTGATATAATATAAAAGCGGAGATTAATAATAATAATAAAGCAATTAACCAGCACATTACAAGCAAGCCTTTCCGAATCCTTAGCCAAGCTCTTGCATGGCTTATTGAATCTTTACTGCCTATAAGCCCAGGCTGTAGCTTTATTTTATTGGCATAAAACCCAGCTAATGGTTCTTTTGCTAAAATGCAAGCAGCATGTGGGCCTTCTTTAAAGTCAGGAATGATTATGGAATATAGTCCTCTTTCTGAGCATCTTCGGAGCTGCGTGCCAAGCTCACCCACCCACCACTGCCGCCATGTTGAGAACATGGAATGTCCTTTGAAGCTCCCAAGGTGTCTCCACCACTGAGCTACCTTCTGAATGCATTAATCAAATCTACAGCTCTTAATCAGAATTGTGTTCAGGATAAAAGTCACCATATTAACTTATGTAAAATCCATTAATGTTCATTTCAGGATTCTTTCATACCAGCAAAACTGTGCAGGTTAGTGCACAGGACAAATCGGGTTTGAGTTGTAGTGGAAATAGTCCAGGACTACCCGATGGTGGGCAAGGAGAGGAACGACCTGTGACATCGCTAGATTGGCCACAAGACAGATGGGATCAGGGTAAATATTTAGGAGAAAATTAAGGTCTGGGGGCATGGGGGGGCAAGAGGGGGCAATCGCCCCCCCTGGAATCAGGAAACAGCAAGGTGTCGGCCATATGCGTGTGCATGGGTTGTACACGCCTGGATTCTGCACCCTGTACATAGCACACTCCTGGAATCTGCACCCTGTACATAGCACACGCCTGGAATCTGCACCCTGTACATAGAACACGCCTGGAATCTGCACCCTGTACATAGCACACTCCTGGAATCTGCACCCTGTACATAGCACACGTCTGGAATCTGCACCCTGTACATAGCACACGTCTGGAATCTGCACCCTGTACATAGCACACGTCTGGAATCTGCACCCTGTACATAGCACCAGTGCCGATCCTGACCTCCTTGGGGCCCTAAGCAAAATTACATGGCACATTAAAAATGAGAAGTGGGGGGCGCTGACGACAGTGACATGTCACATTAAAGAAAGTTGAGAAGCGGGGGTAGGGGGTGTTCTGCTGTCGGAAATGACATTTTACATTAAATTGAGAAGCAGGTGGTGCTGACTTCTTACCTCTTCTTCCATGCAGCCAGCGTGTTGAGAAGCGGGGTGAGGGGGCGAAAGTGACTTCTCACCAGGCAGGGCCTCTAGTAATTTGGGGGGCCCTTCGCAGCTTTGCAGGGCCCTAAGGGGCTTGCATAGTGAGCCTATGGGGCGGATCGGCCCTGGATAGCACACTCCTGGAATCTGCACCATATACATAGCACACGTCTGGAATCTGCACCCTGTACATAGCACACTCCTGGATTCTGCACCCTGTACATAGCACACGTCTGGAATCTGCACCCTGTACATAGCACACGCTATGAAATAAACAGAATTCAGGAGATGCTCACGAGATCGGTGGATAGGGCAGGAGTAGGGGGGAGGAGGGGGCTTTAGGGGTTGGGAATGTAGTAGGGTCTAGTAAATATTTATCGGAAGAGAGTCTGGTCGGAACAACTTAACACCCTCCCTCCCTTAATGTTTCTCGTTGTTTAGTGACACCTATGCCAAAATCAGGAGATAGGGTCCCCTCCAGCCCCTCCCACTTCACATTCCTCACCAGTCAGCTGACCTCTAGTCTCTGCCCCCCCCAGCCATGCCATGAACTGAATGGGCAGCTGTGAAGAGGCTGAGTGGGCGGCCGCAGGGCTGGGCGGCCACGAATAGACTGGGAGAGCGAGTGGGCTTCAGGAACAGCCCAGGAAATGGTGACCCCTGGCAAACCATCATTCGACCCCCAGGTTGAGAACCACTGGTCTAGCAAGACTGTCAGCAAGCAAACAAGCAGTTCTTTTCTAGCACAGTCATAATTGCACGTTGTATTAAATAATTTTGAAAAATAAAGATTTTATACAAATAATAAATAAAAAAAATGGTATAAAGCATAATTTAATCAACTTCTAAACATAAAAAAATAAAATGGACCAGTAACTGGCATGCATTGCTTTTAAGATGCTCTCTTTTGTGGTTCAATAAAAGGATCAATATTGTTATCTATATAAATAATTACCTTCTGCAGTCCCAACAACACGGAAGCAAAAGAGGAAGAGAGAGAAGTGATTAGCTATCTACCTACAGAACATATAGAAATACACACAGAAATATGCATCGTGGTGACGGCAGGAATTGGTGCCAGAGGGAATCAGCTGCCCGTTATGGAATGATTGATGGACGACCTACTAACAAATGTTATTACTGCCAACAACGGCGACACTCACGTGCTTTGATATATTGCAGCTCCGGGAGTCCACATTGAACCTGGATACAAAGAAAATTAAATGAAGTGTGAACACAAATATTCAACGCGGAATATTTATTTCAATAATGGGATGGGAGTCTGTGGTTTGTCCAAACTATTAGGAGCGGCTGAATCATGGGCATTCCTGTTGTGAGGGAAGATGAGAATTTGGCCCCATGGGGTGCCCTCTAGTTTAGACTTGATCTGAAAGGATCTCCTTACCTTCCGCTCCATGTAAACTTCTGCAGAAAAGGCAAAAAAAAGAAAAAAGTGTATCTAAAGCTCTAGTACATCTAACGCCCCCCCAGCCTGAAGATGCTTCTATCCAAAGGTGCCCCCCTTTGCTTCTTCATCCAGAGTGGGGGCGCTCTAATACAGGAGGTGTGTTAGGCCGCGTACACACGATCGGTCCATCCGATAAGACCGTTGTCCTCGGTTAACCAATGAAGCTGACTGATGGTCAGTCGCGCCTATACACCATCAGTTAAAAAACCGATCGGGTCAGAACGCGGTGACGTAAAACACAACGACGTGCAGAAAAAAACGAAGTTCAATGCTTCCAAGCATGCGTCGACTTGATTCTGAGCATGCGCAAGTTTTTAACCGATGCTTTTGCATACTAACCATGGGTTTTGACTAGGGTTGTCCCGATACCACTTTTTTAGGACCGAGTACAAGTACCGATACTTTTTTCAAGTACTCGCCGATACCGAATACCGACACTTTTTTTTAAAATGTGTCCCCAAATGCAGCCATGTCCCCCCACATATGCAGCCATGTCCCCCCACAGATGCAGCCATGTCCCCCCCATATATGAAGCCGTGTCCCCCCCATATCCAGCCATGTCCTCCCCATATCCAGCCATGTCCCCCCATATGCAGCCATGTCCCCCCATATGCAGCCATGTCCCCCCCATATCCAGCCATGTCCCCCCCATATCCAGCCATGTCCCCCCATATGCAGCCATGTCCCCCCATATGCAGCCATGTCCCCCCATATGCAGCCATGTCCCCCCCATATCCAGCCATGTCCCCCCCATATCCAGCCATGTCCCCCCATATGCAGCCATGTCCCCCCATATCCAGCCATGTCCCCCCATATGCAGCGATGTCCACCCATATGCAGCCATGTCCCCCCCATATGCAGCCATGTCCCCCCCATATGCAGCCATGTGCCCCCTATATCCAGCCATGTCCCCCCCATATCCAGCCATGTCCCCCCCATATATGCAGCCATGTCCCCCCCATATATGCAGCCATGTCCCCCTTACCTAAATGCTGCCGCGCCGCCGCTTGGTTAATACGGGCGGGGAACATTACAGCTTTCATTTGAATAGCTGTAGTGTTTCGCGCCGCGCTGCGTATAGACACTCCCCCTTGCTCGGGATTGGACAGTTCACCCGAGCAAGGGAGAGTGTCTATACGCGGCGCGGCGGGAAACACTACAGCTATTCAAATGAAAGCTGTAATGTTCCCCGCCCGTATTAAGCAAGCGGCGGCGGCAGCGGGGTGGCGGCGGTGGCGGGGGGGGGAGGATGAGGCATCGGGGGCATTTGCGGGAGTACAAGTACTCCCGCAAATACTCGGAATCGGTCCCGATACCGATACTAGTATCGGTATTGGGACAACCCTACTAGCGGTTTTGACCAATCAGTTATCAGTCCATCGGTTAAATTTTAAAGCAAGTTCTAAATTTTTTGACCGAAGAATAATTGACCGATGGGGCCCACACACGATCGGTTTGGACCGATGAAAAGGTCCTTCAGTCCGTTTTCATCGGTTTTGACCGATCGTGTGTACGCGGCCTAACTGGTTAGATCACCAGTGAACATAAAGGAAAAAAGGCCAAAAAAAAGAAACGAATGCAGCCAGTCTAATGACTGGTATGCTACAATCATAGGTGTGCGCAGCCCATTGCGTTAGAGTGTGCCCCCCAAAGCTCCAACACATATGCGTTTGACATATTTACCGGCCTCTTCCCCGCTTCCCCATCCAAAAACAATGGGAGGAAGGGGGAGCAAGGGAGCACATGGGGGACCCAGGCAACAGAAGGAAGAGGAACAGGTAAAGTAGGAGTGGCATATATTAGTACCGATCCCCTATATTTTCCTCCTGTGGCAGCTGAACGTTGACAAACGGGAGAGGAGGAGAAGGCTTCTTTCAGCTGCTGCAGGAGGATAATACAGATCGGTTCCACTGAATTCCACCCCCCGCCGCCTCTCCTGTCCAGGTTCTGAGGACCGGCAAGGAAGGATTGCGGTTTACCTGTCACCTGCCCACCATTGACAGGTTGCCAACCCCAGGATTAGGGTGTGCCCAGGCACACCTGGCACACCCCTTGCACACGCCAATGGCTACAATATATTACATTTTTGGTTTTGGCTTTAAAGTGGTTGTAAACCCTTACAGACCACTTTGAACTACAGGTAAGCCTAGATTAAAGGGTCACTAAAGGAATAATTTTTTTTTGCTGAAATGACTGTTTACAGGGTATAGAGACATAAAAGTTAACTGATTCCTTTTAAAAATTATTAAAAATAGATTAAATTCTATCATATAATGTGCCTCTAGTTTCACTTTCGTTTTAAACTGGGTATGTGAAGTAAAGAGACCCACAGAACAAAAACAAACAAATCCAGGGCAGTGTTTTGTTTTTAAAATGAATCTGATTGGTTCTGAGGAGTTTTAGACACACAGCTTAGACCACAGTGAGACGCTGCCATGAATTTTTTCATAAGGAGCCAGACAAGCAGGAAGTGTGGAGATCACAGCAGAATTACAGCAACTTCAAAGCAAAAACGAACAATGAGGACATGAAACCAGTACTGCAGTAAGGTAAAGGAAGCTATTTAGCTAAAAAAAAAAAAATCCTTTAAGGCTTACCTGTAGGTGCAAGAAATTTCTCGTTAACCTACACAGTTAAGGAGATATTTCCAAGAAAGACGGCACCGATGTCTACGGCGCATGCGACGTAGACAACGGTGCACAGGCGCACTAAGCGCGCCGCTACTAACGGCATCATGCCGTTAGTGGTGGCTCCCTCACACATGTGCGGGAGTGACGTCATCGCTGCTCCGGCCAGTCACAGCGACGGAGCAGCGAAACCTGGAAGTCACTCCGGGTATCATGGCGGCGATGGAGGAGGTGTCCGAGGACCGCTGCAGGGACTACGTTCTCAGGGAAGTAATTCATAATGAGCTAGTATGCTTTGCATACTAGCTTATTATGCCTTTGTCTTGCAGGGTTGTTGTTTTTTAAAGAGAGGGTTTACTTCCTCTTTAATACCGCTTTACACATGGTTTTTCCAAACTTTCAAAACAAAGCGCCAGTTTACTGTCCTTCAGACTTTAGGGGGGATGCACTGTGGCCATTGGGAGTAAAAATTGTCCTTGCGACAATGGGAGCAAACAATGCATCTTTGGTGTCCATGGGAGGAATAGTGTCCCATCATTGGTATCAGTAGAAGGAATAGTGACCCTATCATTGGTGTCAGGAGAAGGTATAGTGCTCCTCCTCATTGGTAACAGTGGGGAAAAAAAAGTGTCCCACCATTGGTGTCAGGAGAAGGAATAGTGCCTATTATTGGTATCAGTGGGAGGAATAGTTCCCCCTCATTGGTATTAGTGGGCGGAATAGTGTCCCATCATTGATGTCAGTGAGAGGAATAGTGATCCATCATTGGTGTCAGTGGAAAGAAAAGTGCCCGTTGTTGGTGTCAGTGGGAGGAATAGTGTCCCATCATTGGTGTAAATGGCAGGAATAGTTCTCTTGTTTTTTCTCTTGTTAAAAAAAAATGGGAGGAATAGTGTCCCATCATTGGTATTAGTGTGTGCAATAGTCCCCCATCATTGGTGTCAGTGGAAAGAAAAGTGCCCCATCATTGGTGTCAGTGGGGGAAATAGTGTCCCATTATTGGTGTCAGTGGGAGGAATAGTGTCCCATCATTGGTGTCAGTGGGAGGAATAGTGTCCCATCATTGGTGTCAGTGGGGGGAATAGTGTCCCATCATTGGTGTCAGTGGGGGGAATAGTGTCCCATCATTGGTGTCAATGGGAGGAATAGTGTCCCATCATTGGTGTCAGTGGGAGGAATAGTGTCCCATCATTGGTGTCAGTGGGAGGAATAGTGTTCCATCACTGGTGTTAGTGGGAGGAATGGTGTCCCATCACTGGTGTCAGTGGGGGGAATAGTGTCCCATCATTGGTATCAGTGGGAGGAATAGTGTCCCGTCAATGGTATCAGTGTGTGGAATAGTGTCCCATCATTGGTGTCAGTGGGGGGAATAGTGTCCCATCACTGGTGTCAGTGGGAGGAATAGTGTCCCCTCATTGGTGTCAGTGGGAGGAATAGTGTCCCATCATTGGTGTCAGTGGGAGGAATAGTGTCCCATCATTGGTATCAGTGGGAGGAATAGTGTCCCATCATTGGTGTCAGTGGGAGGAATAGTGTCCCATCATTGGTGTCAGTGGGAGGAATAGTGTCCTGTCAATGGTATCAGTGTGTGGAATAGTGCCCCATCATTGGTATCAAATGGGAGAAATAATGCCCTGTTGTTGATGTCAGTGGGAAGAAAAGCGCTCCAAGAGCCAGATAATGGCCGGCATCAGTTTGGAGACGACTGATTTAAAAGAAAGACCAATCTACAGGCTGTAAGCACTGCTACAGCAAACAGGGAAATTGGGAACAAAGGTAGAACATTTCTCTTTCAGCAAATCTCACTGACCACACATCTTCAATCTGATTGTACATTCTCTACACATTCTTTTTTTATGTTCACCATGCAAGGTTACAAAAGAGAATACATGTAACAGTATGGCCCATTCATCACACGCATTGCCCAGGCCGCTCATTCATTACATAGATTTTTCGCTTTCGTTTTTTCAATGCAGTGCCGTCTATAACGAGGTTCTCAGGATTGGAAAAAATAGGCACAGAGGTCATTGAATAAAGATGTACTCAAGGCTGTGCTTCAGGACAATGGCCAGGTACAAAAGCTCGGTGATTACAGCAAAATGCGGTTCTTGAATGTTTGCAAAAGAATGATAAAAATTCATAAGCACAAAAGGATCATCAAAGCAAAGGCTGAAAGGCAGATCAGAGGAGCAAAATAAATGCCCAGCATTCCGGTCTCATCCATCCAGCTGTGTCTTCTACTCCATAGGCGTGCGCAGGGGTTGTGCCGGGTGTGCCTAGGCACACCCTAATGACCCTGTGCAGCGCAGATTGCCCCTGCTGATATTTCACCAAAGCTTCTAAAAAATTGTAAAAAATAATAAAAAATATAAATAAAATTGTAAAAAATAATACAGAAATTAAATAATACAAAAAAAAACTACTGACACCGTCCACTGCCCTACTAACACCAACCTCTGCCCCATAGACGTGCGCAGGGGGTGTGCCTAAGCACATCCTAATGACCCTGTGAAACGCAGAGTCCCCCTGCTGATATTTCACCAAAGCTTCTAGAAAATGTAAAAAAATTATAAAAAATATAAATAAAATTGTAAAAAATAATACAGAAATTAAATAATAATAAAAAAAAAACTACTGATACTGTCCACTGCCCTACTAACACCAACCTCTGCCCCATAGACGTGCGCAGGGGGTGTGCCGGGTGTGCCTAGGCACATCCTAATGACCCTGTGAAACGCAGAGCCCCCCTGCTGATATTTCACCAAAGCTTCTAGAAAATGTAAAAAAATTATAAAAAATATAAATAAAATTGTAAAAAATAATACAGAAATTAAATAATAATAAAAAAAAAACTACTGATACTGTCCACTGCCCTACTAACACCAACCTCTGCCCCATAGACGTGCGCAGGGGGTGTGCCGGGTGTGCCTAGGCACATCCTAATGACCCTGTGAAACGCAGAGTCCCCCTGCTGATATTTCACCAAAGCTTCTAGAAAATGTAAAAAAATTATAAAAAATATAAATAAAATTGTAAAAAATAATACAGAAATTAAATAATAATAAAAAAAAACTACTGACACTGTCCACTGCCCTATGGTGGGGGGACGCCGGAGAGTCTCGGAACCGTTCTGAGTGTCACCTGCGCCCCCGCACCTCTGCATTAGCTTGAATTCTGCACTTGAAAGACAACACTCGCAAACCGAGTCAGGATTTAAAAAAAAAAATTGCTCATCTTTTAAAGCGCTCATTAACCGCGTTAATCGTAAACCAAGGTTCCACTGTACTTTAACCTCTTGGCGCCGGCCTAGCGCAAATATGCAGCCAAATATGCAGCCTCTCGAGGGGTGGAGTGTGGAGCCTTTTCAAAAAAGGGGTCATTTGTACTAACCTGTTATTTTAGACCTTAAAACGGTAGTAAACCGCGGCATGTAAAAAAAAAAGCCATGCAAGGCAATGGCATAATGTGCTAGTATGCATAGTATACTAGCACATTATGACATAGTTACCTTAGGACAAAGCCCTCCCTCGGTGGGCTGTCCCTTGCTGACAGGGCTTCCCCTTCTTCAGGGTTTGTGAGCTCCAGCTGTGTATGGTATGGTACGGTACGGTATGCCGGACCTTCACAGCTCATGCGCCAGTGACGTCACTGGCTGCATCCAGTGTGCATATCTCCTAAACACCACAAGTTTTGGAGATAAACACTGTTAGCCAGATTCAGATAGACTGGCTTAATTTTCAGGCGGCGTAGCGTATCGCATATACGCTACGCCGCCGTAAGTCAGAGAAGCAAGTGCTGTATTCACAAAGCACTTGCCTCCTAAGTTACGGCGGCATAGCGTAAATGGGCCAGCGTAAGCGCGCCTAATTCAAATGACCCGACGTGATTGACGTTTTAAACGAACGGTGCATGCGTCGTACGTGGACATATCCCAGTGTGCATTGCTCCAAAGTACGCCGCAAGGACGTATTGATTTCGAGGTGAGCGTAAATTACGTCCAGCCCCATTCACGGACGACTTACGCAAACGACGTAAAATTTTCAAATTTCGACGCGGGAACGACGGCCATACTTAACATTGGTTATGCCAGCTATTTGTTCGACTAACTTTACGCCGGAAAAAGCCTTACGTAAACGACGTAAAAAAATGCACCGGGCGCACGTACGTTTCTGAATCGGCGTATCTAGACATTTGCATATTCTACGCCGAACTCAACAGAAGCGCCACCTAGCGGCCAGTGTAAATATGCACCCTAAGATACGACGGCGTAGGAGACTTACGCCGCTCGTATCTTAGCCTAATTTAAGCGCATCTGGTTTCCAGAATACGCTTAAATTTAGGACGGCGTAGATTCAGAGTTACGACGGCGTATCTACTGATACGCCAGCGTAACTGTCTCTGAATCTAGCTAAGTATCTACACTGTGCCTTATTATAGGCTTACCTGTAGGTACAATTTTTGAAAAAAGAGTTTACTGCCGCTTTAAGAAATGAGATGGGCCGTCAGTACACAACAAGGTACATGAGGCTGCAGATGGGCACTGATGAGACAGGTGGGCACAGTGAGGCTGCAAATGGGCACAGTGAGGCTGAAAATGGGTACAGTGAGGCTGCAGATTGGCACAGTTAGGCTGCAGATGGGCACAGTGAGGTTGCAGATGGGCACAGTGAGGCTGCAGATGGGCACAGTGAGGCTGCAGATGGGCACAGTGAGGTTGCAGATGGGCACAGTGAGGCTGAAGATGGGCACAGTGAGGCTGCAGATGGGCACAGTGAGGCTGCAGATTGGCACAGTGAGTCTGCAAATGGGCACAGCGAGGCTGCAAATGGGCACAGTGAGGTTGCAATGGGCACAGTGAGGTTGCAGATGGGCATTGTTGACCCTCTTTTCCACTTACAGTAGCTGCTGCATTTCCCACCCTAGGCTTATACTCGAGTCAATAAGGTTTGCCATTTTTTTGTGGTAAAATTAGGGCCTCGGCTTATATCGGGTCGGCTTATACTCCAGTATATACGGTAATTTACTATGTTCTGGAGCAACTGCAAGTCTTTTTTTCTTTATTAAATCAACCCCACAGTGTTGCATGACTGCGAAAATTGCCAGTTAAAGTAGCGCAGTGCTGAATAGCAAAAAAAATATCCTGGTCTTGAAAAGGGTAAAAAGGGGTTAAAACAATGTTTGCAGTATGTGCCGTGTTGTAACAGTATGATGACACACGTGATATAATGCATGTGTTTGCCCATTTGGCATGGCTGGCTCACTACGAGCAAACACCGGCTTGAATCGGCGCACGACTCTTCTTCCTAAAGCTTAACCAAGTGGGATCCCGGAGTTTATAGAGCTAGTGGAAAAGCATAATTAAATCTAGTAATGAGATATTTGGAAATGACTGGAATCAGGCTGAGTTTTCCCCTTTCTCAGTTAAGAAGAAACAATTAGACGCCTCGTACTTTCAGCAAGGGGGTAATTTAGAAATTTCCTGGGCTGCTCTACGAACAAGCAATAGGCCTTGGTAAATCACTAGTATCGGCATGCCTCCCACCGTCGCTGCCGCCTGGCTGCCCGCATGATATTATCATACAGCATTTGCATTAGTTCTGTTTGCAGTTAATCTGTAGCAAATACACTGGCAGAGGTTTATCTCCCCTGTTTACATTATCCCTTCGTATCTGACAAAAGCCAAGACAAATTGGCATTGCTTCCTGAAATGCCTAAAAAAAGAAGGCAAAAAAGTTTACTTGGCTGCGTCTCCCTACTGGGGAGTTTCCCCTCACTTCCTGTAGGGGGCACTCCATCGGATCATAGACTTAAAGGGGAGCTCCACCCAAAAGGGATAGTTATGCTTTGTGTTTGCATCCCCCCCCACTGTGACATGTGTCACTTTTTGAGAGGAGCGGGTACTTGGTATTGACAGGTACCCACTCCCACATCTGGCTCAGATTGCCACGGTAATCTGAGACAGAAGTTAGGTCCCCCTCCTTCCCCCATAGTCTTCTGGGACATATCACAGGTCCCAGAAGACTACAAGACCATTCACAAGGCATAGCGCGACTCGCTCATGCGCAGTAGGAAACCGGCTGTGAAGCCGCAAAGGCTTCACTTCCTGTTTCTCTTACATTAGACTAGGGTGACCACATTTCCAAGCTACCATTCAGGGATTGGACGCAAGAGGTGGGATTTATGATTTCTCCAATCACAAGCAGGGGGCGGGATTGTGCTCCCCCAGGCATTCCCGGCCAGGGCAAGTACTGTCAGTGAGTAAAGCAGTGATGTGGCGCCCTTTTTTGGGGGCATCAGATTGGCCCGGGGGGGGGGGGGTAGCTGTGTCAGTTTCATTCCGGGACACTGTAATGAAGGTGCCTGCAAAATGCGGGACTGTTTCTGTCTGCGGCAGGGAGGCCCACTCCGTGCCAGATCACGTACCTAGTCAGCGTCCCGCTCCCGATGTGATTGAATGAATGAATGAATGAAAAACTTATAAAGCGCAGCGCATGCGAACTGAATCGCCTCTGGGCGCTAGTTGTTCCTGCCTTTCTAGAGCATCAAAAGAGGAAACATCAGGAGGAAATCAGCGGGTCCTGCGAACACAATGACCTGCCAATCATTCAAGAGACAGGCAGAATGCCGACAGAAAAAGTCAGATGGAGCTTACACACGGTCAGAATTTTCAACCAAAAGCTCACATCGAACTTTTCTTGACGGAAATTTGCGATCGTGTGTGCGCGGCATAAGACTTCTTCTTGTGCACAACAATCCTGCTCAAGAGTACCATTTCTTCTAAATGTAATGAGTTTCTCTTTTGCTATATTTTTTTATCAGTACCAGGTGATGGCAGCTCCTAGTAGGGTGACATGACACCGGTCAGCATGTCATCCAAACACTTAAAAAGCTCGGCTATCATAAAGCCTTCATTTTTTGCTGAGCAGATGTGTCATCTTTGTATATAATCACTGGCTGATCATCATGATAGTATCCTAGCATTAGATCAGTGTTTCGCAACCTTTTTTCAGTCAAGGCACCCTTTAAAAATGATGGACAGTTTGGAGGCACCCTGTTCTAAAAAGTAAAAGCTATTCTTATGCCGCGTACACACGACCGTTATTCATGTTATGGAAAAAAACGTTTTCTCAACGTGATTCCTCTCAAGCCTGCCTTGCATACACGCGATCGTGAAAAAAAATGCTCGAGCAAAGCGCGGTGACGTACAACGCGTACGACGGCACTATAAAGGGGAAGTTCCATTCGAATGGCGCCACCCTTTGGGCGGCTTATGCTAATTTCCCTTCTCATAACTTGCTTCTGAGCATGTGCGTTTCCCCCCCCCCCCTCGTTAACCACTTGCTTACTGGGCACATAAACCCCCCTCCTGCCCAGGTGAAATTTCAGCTTTCGGCACTGCGTCGCTTTAACTAACAATTGCGCGGTCGTGCGACGTGGCTCCCAAACAAAATTGATGTCCTTTTTTTCCCACAAGTAGAGCTTTATTTTGGTGGTATTTGATCGCCTGTGCGGTTTTTATTTTTTGCGCTATAAACAAAAAAGTGCGACAATTTTGAAAAAAATACAATATTTTTTACTTCTTGCTATAATAAATATCCCAATTTAAAAAAAAAACACATTTTTCTCAGTTTAGGCCGATACGTATTCTTCTACATATTTTTGGTAAAAAAAAAAAATAATCGCAATAAGCGACTGGTTTGCGCAAAAGTTATAGTGCTTACAAAATAGGGGACAGAATTATTATTTTTTATTATTATTTTTTTTTTTTACTAGAAATGGCGGCGATCTGCGATTTTTATTGGGACTGCGACGTTATGGCGGACACATCGGACACATTTTTGGCGCCATTCACATTTATACTGCGATCAGTGCTATAAATATGCACTAATTACAGTATAAATGTGACTGGCATTGAAGGGGTTAACACTAGGGGGTGAGGAAGGGGTTAAATATGTTTCCTATGAAGTGTTCTAACTGTAGGTGGAGGGGGGGTGACTGGGGGGGGTGACCGATCTGTGTCTCTATGTACAAGAGACACAGATCGGTCTCCCCTCCAGAAACAGCACCGCTGTCTCTGTGTAAAAAGGCAACGAGAGATGATCTCATATGTTTACATATGAGATCATCTCTCATTGGCCGCACAGATCGCAAACGGCCACTCTGATTGGCCGTTCGCGGCGATCTGTAATTGGCTGTGACACGGCCAACACAGATTTTCCCCGCTGCGCGCTCTGGAGCGCGCGCGGGGACCGCCCAAAGGGGCGGACGTCAATTGACGTCCTGTTGGCTTTTGGGATCCGCGCTGTAGCCGTCAATTGACGGCAGGCGGATCCCAAGTGGTTAAAGTGTACACACGACGAGAAAAAATAGAGCAGGTTCTAAATTTTAACGCCCATTTTTCTCATTGAGGAAAATGCTCTGGAGCCTACACACGACTGTTTTTCACGACCAATATAAAAAAAGGCATTTTTCCCGTCATGAAAAATGGTCGTGTGTACGCGGCATAATAGTTTTACATAATGCAGCGACATCCACAATTCCAAGCAGGACGCCCAACATCAGAGGTGATAAATTCTTCCAAAGCAAATACACTTTTGCAAACTGGTACTGACCAGTATACCAATGTTTCTCCATCACTCAGCTAATGTGACCCCCAACACTGATGGGGAGGGGCAAGGGAGGGGCAAGGGAGGATGCCATGCCGGCGACTGAAATCCTCCTCATCAACTGATGCCATTGGTCATAAGGACGCCGACAGATAGAAGGTTATAATGGTGCACAATGAAAACCTATGACTAAAGCCCTGTACACATGACCGGGATTCCCGGTGGTATAAAGTCCGCCAGGGAATCCCGACGGGAAAACCGAGAACCTGCTCGGTAACTTTCCCTGTGTACACACTAGAGGTTTTCCCGTCTGGAAAACTGCGGGGAGAGCTTTGGTCGGGAATCCCGGCCGTGTGTATGCTCCCTTGCAGAGTTTCCCCATAGGAAAACTGCCGGGTTTAAAACCGCTGGGAATCCCGGTGGGAAAATAGAGATCAGGTCCTCTATTTTCCTGCCGGGATATCCCGGCAGTTTTCCTTTTGGTAAAACTGCGAGGAATCGTACACACGGCCGGTTTTCCCGGCCAAAAGCTCTCTTGGCAGTTTTCCTGGCAGGAAAAACGGTCGTTTGTACGCGGCCGTTTTTCATGCCTATCAATAGACGTACTCCCGTGCTCGAGCAGGCCTGCGCGTGAGGCTCGCTCTGTGATCAGTTACCACGTGATCAGCTGTCAGCCAATGACAGCTGATCATGTGATGCAAACAGAGCCGACAATCGGATATTTTTTCTCCTCACGCTGACAGCGTGGGGAAGGAAAAAAAGCTGATCACCGGCAGCTGTTAGAGGGACATCGTCCCGATCAGGGAGAGCTGCCGCCAGCTCATCTGTGTCCACATGTGCCACCTGTCAGTGCCACCTACCAGTGCCAACCAGCGCTACCTACCAGTTCCCACAATGCCACCTATCAATGTCACCAATCAGTGCCTCATCAACAGTGCTGCCCATTATTGTCACCTACCAGTGCCCATCAGTGACATCCGTGCCGCCTATCAGTGCCATCTATCAGTGGTACCTATCAGTAACACCTATTAGCTACCCATTAGTGCCACCCATCAGGGCCCATCAGTGGCATCTTATCATTGGCCATCAGCGACACCTCATCCGTGCTCATCAGTGCCACCTTATCTGCCTATCAGTGCCCATCAGTGTAGCCCATCAGTGCCCACCAGTGAAGCCTATCAGTGCCCATCAGTGCCGCCTCATTAGTGCATATCAATGAAGGAGAAAAATGACCTGTTTGCTAAATTTCATAGCAATTTTTTTTTCCATCATTTTTTGTTTGTTTAGCAACAAATAAAAACCACAGTGGTGATTAAATACCACCAAAAAAAGCTCTATTTGTGGGAAAAAGTATAAAAATTTAATTTGGGTACAGTGTTGTATGACCGCGCAATTGCCATTCAAAGTGCATCAGCGCTGAAAGCTGACGATTGGTCTGGGCAGGAGGGGGGGTTTAAGTGCCAAGTAAGCAAGTGGTTAATACTTAAAGTGGAGTTCCACCCATAAATATAACATTACATCAGTAGTTTTAAAAAAATGTCATTAGTCCTTTACGAAATTTTTTTTTTTTTTTAGATGCCTTCAAAGTGTTGTTGCTAGGTAGAATAGTTAATCTTCCCACTTCCTGCACCTAGGTGCTTAATGCTTCCTAACCTACACCGCACAGACTCCTGGGAATGTAGTGGGTGTAACTTTCCAGGAGTCTGTGCACTCCCCAGTCTCAAAGAATCATGTGAGTTGGACAGCACAGGTGCTGAAACCTGATCTGACACTGCTTGTGCAGCACTGAGCATGTGCGAGATTTGCAAGGCTGAAATCCAGGAAGTCATACAGTCTGGCTTAATGATGCCCACACTTAAGATGGCCCCAGTCAATTTATATTTTATAAAGTGTCTAAATGCTGTAACAACCTAACAAAACAGACCTTAGTTTACAGACTAACTTTACTAGAATACATTAAGCTTGTGTATTACAGGGGTATTTATATTTAAAAAGTGAAATTGTGGCCGGAACTCCGCTTTAACACCCTCCCAAACATTTATTCCCAAAAGGAAACTCTTAACGCAACAAACCCCCCCCCCCCCCCAACAGCAATTCAGCGCTAAAGTAAGCCTTTAAAACTTAACAGCCCCAACAAATATCCTCTAAAGCAAGTCATTTAGGACCCATTTTTATGCCAGTGAGTGTGGTAATAATACACATGCATTACATGAGCTGTATAACATATTTAACCCACGTTACATACATACTACAACTCATGTAATTTAAAATGACATTATGACATTCAAGCTTATATTAGATTTTAGTGAGTTTATATATATATATATATGTTAACCCCCAATTCTCTTGCAAACCTATCTTGTACTGTGCCGGGGGGGGGGGGGGGCTGCAGTCCACATATACAGAACCAAACTATATTTCTGATTTATGCACCAGTTACCTAAAGGCCGATATTGTGTTTGGGCAAGTTGGCATTCATTAGAATTCAGATGGCATCACATCCCTAGGAACCAATTATGTCTCCGAAGCAAGAAAATTAGGCATGAAAATGGTTTCCTGGTTTGACTTTCAATCTCAGGTGTGTCCTAAATAAACCTCGGTGAAACTTTGCTAAGGATTACGCTTTTCTTATGTTACTTATTTTAGCTAAATGAGATTTCCAGGCTAGTTTAGCAATTTAAAATGAATTAGCAACGGCAAATAGACACATTTGCTAAACAAATACCATCATTTCAGTGTTTTCTTGTTATCCCATTGGAATTAAAAAACAAATTAAGAAGTTTAGAATGTGGAAGTGTCAATGACACGTTTTTCTTTCAGGAAGTTTAATTGACAATATGTCTTGGAAAGTTCAGTTTCCAGCACTATTATGTCACCCAAAACAGCAGCTGAGGATCTGTCATTCCGGGTAACTGGCATCAAGGTAAGGGTAATATTTCCTCTCCCATCATATACTGCCGGACACTTCACATGGAACCATTATAGCTTGTGTTCCTTTGTCCCTAAATCAATGCTGATGTCATTAAAATGACACTATGGGGGTTATTTACTAAAGGAAAATCCACTTTGCACTACAAGTGCAAACTACAAGTGCAAAGTGCACTTGAAATTGCACTGAAAGTGCCCTTGGAAGTGCAGTCGCTGTAGATCCGAGGGGGACCTGCAGGGCTGGACTGGGACAAAAATTTGGCCCTGGACTTCATCCAGACCGGCCCACTTTGACAGGTATCTCCCATGGCGGCCGGACAAACCCGCCTCCCCCGACCGGCCAACCCCGATGGCCACCCAAGCCCCCCTCCCCCTTCACTAGCCATTAGCCGTTCTACTTTATTACACAATGCTCTGGCCCCCCATGCGCCTCTATCCCCCCCATGATGCTCTGGTCCCCCATGCGCCAATATCCCCCCCATGATGCTCTGGTCCCCCATGCGTCTATATCCCCCCCATGATGCTCTGGTCCCCCATGCGCCTCTATCCCCCCCATGATGCTCTGGTCCTCCATGCGCCTATATCCCCCCCATGATGCTCTGGTCCCCCATGCGCCTATATCCCCCCATGATGCTCTGGTCCTCCATGCGCCTATATCCCCCCCATGATGCTCTGGTCCCCCATGCGTCTATATCCCCCCCATGATGCTCTGGTCCCCCATGCGCCTTTATCCCCCCATGATGCTCTGGTCCCCCATGCGCCTCTATCCCCCCATGATGCTCTGGTCCCCCATGCGCCTTTATCCCCCCCATGATGCTCTGGTCCCCCATGCGCCTCTATCCCCGCCATGATGCTCTTGTCCCACGAATGGCTCACCTCCTCTACCTGGCTAGTTAACTTCAGCGTGACTGAATACAGACATGCTCCTCGGGAGTCGCACTGAGAAGCTCATCATACGATCCAGAAGGACAGCGGCCACACACAGCTGTGACATAAGCTTCCTTGGCACTCGTTCTCCTGGTCTTTCCTTCCCCCGCTCTCCAACCTGTCTGCTGCCGTGGAGAATCTATATGGAAAGCAGGGGAAGGAAAGTCCAGGAGAACGAGTGCCGAGGAAGCTTATGTCACAGCTGTGTGTGGCCGCTGTCCTTCTGGATCGTATGATGAGCTTCTCAGTGCAACTCCCGAGGAGCATGTCTGTATTCAGTCACGCTGAGGTTAACTAGCCAGGGAGAGGAGGTGAGCGCTGTGAGGAGGAAGAGGAGGTGAGCGCTGTGAGGAGGGAGAGGAGGTGAACGCTGCAGGGAGGGAGAGAAAGAGGAGCAGAGAGGGGCGGTGGTCCGCTGTCACTGAAACCAGCCCACTGAGCCATCAGGCCCACCGGGAAACTCCCTGTAGTCCCAATGGCCAGTCCATCCCTGGGGACATGCAAGGAAAATAAAAAACAGCATTTTAGCTTGCACAGGAGGAGGACCTTAAAGGGGTTGTAAAGGTAAAAACAAAATCTCCTAAATGGCTTCCTTTACCTTAGAGCAGTCCTCCTTCACTTACCTCATCCTTCCATTTTGCTTTTAAATGTCCTTATTTCTTCTGAGAAATCCTCACTTCCTGCTCTTCTGTCTGTAACTCCACACAGTAATGCGAGGCTTTCTCCCTGGTGTGGAGTGTCGTGCTTGCCCCCTCCCTTGGACTACAGGAAAGTCAGGACGCTCTCTACGTTGCAGATAGAGAAAGGAGCTGTGTGTTAGTGGGCATCCTGACTCTCCCGCAGTCCAAGGGAGGGGGCGAGCACGACACTCCACACCAGGGAGAAAGCCTCGCATTACTGTGTGGAGTTACAGACAGAAGAACAGGAAGTGAGGATTTCTCAGAAGAAATAAGGACATTTAAAAGCAAAATGGAAGGATGAGGTAAGTGAAGGAGGACTGCACTAAGGTAAAGGAAGCTATTTAGGGAAATATTTTTTTGACCTTTACAATCCCTTTAAAGTGAAACTTCGCCTTTTGGGTGGAGCTCCGCTTAAATTTCAGTATGGTTGTCGATCGCGCAGGAACGCACAAATAGTATGGCAGGCACGACTTTCAAAATGGTGCCCTACTAAAACCACATAGTACTGCGGTACCATGCAGTTTTGTGGAAGCACATGGACTCATAGGTAAACAAAAGAAAGCCGCGCCACAAACAGTCTATTTAGGTACACAGTCTATGAGGGTGTAATTTGGTACGTAGTTGATTAGATGGCACTTGTAAGATCACGGGTTATTCAGATACAATCCTGGCAATGGTAGCTCCTACGTTCCACACCACCCAGTGACACATATACACAAAGTGACCCTCCACCGGAAAGAAAAGCCGCTTACCAGAAGGCAAGCGGTTAGGGCAGATGGCTATAACCCAGCCTAGGCCTTTAATCCTTGGATATTTTCACCAGGAAGCCCTCCGTCCCCTGAGCGTGATGTTCCTCAGCTCCACCGTTTAAATATGGACAAGAAAAGAGGCGCACATAGCGTAACTCTGCGACATACACTTTTATTTAAAAAAGGATAAAATATACTTACAAACGAGCGTGTAAATTGAGCATAACAATAAAATTGCCGGCCGGCATACAGGAGCCCTACTCCTTGGCGTGGTGACGTCACTGCGTGATCCTTCCAGACGCGTTTCGTCGCTATTGGACGTTGTCAATGGGGGTAGACTCATAGGCCCAGATTCACAGAGAGCGAGCGCACATTACGCCGCCGTAGCGCAAATAATATACGCTACGCCGACGCAGCGCAGAGAGGCAAGCATGGAATTCTCAAAGCCAGTGCTGGCAAAACTGCGCTGGGTTTCGAAGGCGTAAGTCGGCGTAGGTGGAAGTGGGCGTGAGCCATGCAAATGAGGCGTGACTCCATGCAAATGATGGGCCGAGCGCCAGACAGATACGTATCATCAACTGCTCATGCGCCGAGACGAGGACGCATCCCTCTGTGCATGCTCATAACCACGTCAGAACAACTGCCTAAAATACACCGGATCACTGCCTACGGCGTGAACGTAACCTACGCCCAGCCACACACATGTCCAACGTAAACTCCGTAAATATACGCCGGCTTGTGTTCCCTGGTGCAGACCTTTGCATGTCTGCTGCTGAGTTACACCTCCTTTATGAATGAATGACTTGTATAGCGCAACTCATGCGAACTGAATCGCCTCTGGGCGCTTTTTCCAGCCAGAGTCTGCTTGGCTGGTGCGGTCATTTTACCCCGTAGGATCGTGACACGCTTGGGACACACAGTCATACACACAGATATACATATAAATACTGGGCCAATTTGGACAAGATCCAATTTACCTACCAGCATGTCTTTGGAGTGTGGGAGGAAACCGGAGTACCCGGAGGAAACCCACGCATGCACAGGGAGAACATGCAAATTCCAGGCAGATGGTGTCGTGGTCGGGATTCGAACCAGCGACCCTTTTGCTGCTAGGCGAAAGTGCTACTCACTGCACCACTGTGCTGCCCTTGGGGCTTAACTTTACGCCGGACGTATAACTTACGCGCACATCGCGTAGCCTGCGTCAGGCGCACGTACGTTCGCAAATCGCCGTATTTCCCTCATTTGCATATTTGAATAGAAAATCAATGGGAGCGCCACATGCAGCCAGCCTAAATATGCGCCCACGCTACGCCGGCGTAGGCAAGTTACGTCGGCGGGGTGAAGCCTGTTTTTAGGCTATTTTAGTTTATGGGTCCGGCGCACAGATACAACGGCGCACATTTGCACTTAAGCGGCGTATCTTGAAATACGCCAGCGCAAGTGCTTTGTGAATGCAGGCCATATTTGTTAAATGTGGTTCCACTCATAATTAATGACACCCTTGTGCGTCTGCAGGGGGGCAACGCGTTTCAGTGTGTGGTGGAAATTATGAGCAGAAATGCGTGTTTTCCACACCGCAAGTAGTGTAAACAGGCCTTTAGAGGCGGGCACAGACATTCAATTCTAAAAATATTAGCCTCAGGAGATCCGCCGTTATGAATATTACCCGCCGCTCACCCTTCAAAATCAAATGGATTTTATAATCACCCTTGAAAATCAAAGTTTGTAGCGAGTTCTTCCAACAGCAGCCATATGCAGAAGAATATCCGCTCTTTAATTAGAGCTCTTCTTTAGGCCAAAAGTGGGCGAGACGGTGCATTGTGTTAAAAATATATCCTGTTTGCACTTCGAACACCTCTCCGTCTCATTATGCATGCATCTGTCTGCAAAGCCTGCGCTCCATATACATCCGCTGCCATCAGATACTGTACTATGGCGTGTTTGCTTTTATCTGTACACGCCGCTTCTGATTATATGTGACATTTCATCTTCTGCGCCTCATCACTACAGCGCCGGCTGCACTATACAGTCCTCTATGTAAATATACCTACATTAGCCGGCTGCTATATTTGGAATGTGCAAGTGTGCATAATTAGGTACCGCCAGCTTAAGACAATCTCGCTGACCCTGTTTCCTCTTCCCCGGCTAATTAATTTCAGCGAAAATGCTCTGGAAACAGTCCTGGCAAATTTACTGTGAAATCGCCCTGGCCCTGTAATTCATTAGCACAGCGTGAAGCTCGGTCTGCGGGGCCCCTAATCCTAGTATTTGTTCAAGCATTCATTTAAAGCTGTGCGTACACAGGAGCGTGCGTCTTACTGAGTGCCCCGGGAGTCTTGTGTCTATGGAGGGTTTAATGAAGCTTTCAATGACACTCTATTAATTGCTCTAAGTCCGATCGTCACTCGAGGCGCGAGGATGTGGCAAGTGACTGGCTGGTGGCGCTGCAACTGGTGTGTCATACAGAGAGACCTTTTCTTCTTATTTGCCCTTTTCGCTATTCCTTACACCAGGGGTCTCAAACTGGTGACACTCCAGCTTTTGCGAAACTACAATTCCCATGAGGCATTGCAAGGCTGACAGTCATGCCGTGTACACAGGATCGGATTTTCCTTTGGAAAACCTTTTGTATGGTTTTTCCGACGGAATTCCGCTCAAGCTTGGCTTGCATACACACGGTCACACAAAAAGTTCTCTGAACTTTCGACTGTCAAGAACGCGGTGACGTACAACACTACGACGGGCCCAGAAAATTAAGTTCAATGCTTCCGAGCATGCGTCGAATTATAGCTGCCCCGCCTCTCCAGTACCTTTTTAGCGTGTGTATGTGTATTCTGTGTGTGTATACTGTCTGTGTACCGTATTTGCCGGCGAATAAGACGACACCCTAATTTTTCAGGAAAAAAATTGGTTTTGGGATATACTCGCCGTATAAGACTACCCCCTTCCTACTAGTCTGTCTGGAAGCTGAGGGGTAGCCGGAACAACCGCTGACAGAAACAGGCTTTTTTCAAATCTCACTGTGCCATTACATTACATGCCCCACTGTGCCATTACATTACATGCCCCACTGTACCATTACATTACATGCCCCACTGTGCCATTACATTACATGCCCCCACTGTGCCATTACATTACATGCCCCCACTGTGCCATCACTTGCCCCCACAGTGCCATCACTTGCCCCCACAGTGCCATCACTTGCCCCCACTGTGCCATCACTTGCCCCCACTGTGCCATCACTTGCCTCCACTTTCCCCCCCACTGTGCCATCACTCACGTTTTGCAGCTTCTGGCTTTCAGGCCGGTGACAGTCTCCGTCTGCTGCGAGCGTCCATGATTTGAAAGCCGCGCCTTCTTCTCAGACTGTTCCGTGATAGGCGGAACACAAATCTTCCCAGCAGCGCCTCTGTTCTGTGTTCCGCCTATCACGGATGTCCTCTCATCCGAGGATGAGAAGGCATCCGTGATAGGCGGAACACAGAACAGAGGCGCTGCTGGGAAGATTTGTGTTCCGCCTATCACAGGACAGTCTGAGAAGAAGGCGCGGCTTTCAAATCATGGACGCCCGCAGCAGCACGGAGACTGTCACCGGCGTATAAGACGACCCCCGACTTTGGATGCATTTTTTTGCGTAAGCCCGCCTAATTCAAATTTGGAACAGGGGGGCATGTTTTATGTTAATGTTCTGTGACCCGACGTGATTGACGTTTTTCACGAACGGCGCATGCGCCTTCCGTGGAAATCTCCCAGTGTGCATTGCTCCTAATACGCCGCAAGGACGTATTGGTTTTGACGTGAACGTAAATTACGTCCAGCCCCATTCACGGACGACTTACGCAAACGACGTAAAATATTCAAAATTTGACGCGGGAACGACGTCCATACTTAACATTGGTACGCTGCATGTACGCCACCATATAGCAGGGGTAACTTTACGTCGGGAATAGCCTAACGTAAACGGCGTATCTGTACTGCGTCGGCCGGGCGTACGTTCGTGAATTCGCGTATCTAGCTGATTTACATATTTCTAGGCGTAAATCAGCGTACACGCCCCTAGCGGCCAGCGTAAATATGCAGTTAAGATCCGACGGCGTAACAGACTTACGCCGGGCGGATCTAATAGAAATCTATGCGTAACTGATTCTAAGAATCAGGCGCATAGATACGACCGCCCAGACTCAGAGATACGACGGCGTATCTGGAGATACGCCGTCGTATCTCTTTTGAGAATCTGGCCCTTTGTTTTTCTTCCCTGCGTAGGCTTTGCAAACAGCACGCTAACGGGCACGCTCCGCCATGTAATTGTCATTACCCTAAAGCCTCTTCCTCCTTCTGAAGTGGCTTGTTTTCTTTCAATGACGTTCCACCATACAGATAAATATGTGCATCCCATTTCCTATCTGCGAAAGATAAAAGATTTTCATTTCGCAAACCAGGACATTTTGTGACGCGAACAACGCGAACGCATCGGCAGCCAGACGGCCTTTTAATCTAGGCGCGCACGATTCATTCACCGGGAACGCTCCTCTCCCACTGACTCATCGAGCCGACGCTGAATGAAGTTGTGTGTAATGATGGACCTTGACTTGGAAATTTGCTTCTATCTGTTGACTTGACAGTGGGAAGCCTTAGAAAATGTCACAAGCGTCTTGAATTTTTCATTGAAATGTACGATTCAGACGGTGCTAGGAGAAGGCATTTCATTTATAATTAGGCACAGGACTCCCGCTCTGCAGGGGAGAAGAGAAAAGACGAGCCGCTGCTTTAAGGCAATCGGAGGAGGCCCACGCTTAAGACTCGTTGCATCTGAACCCGTCGTGTAATACTAATAGAACAACCTTTTCTATCATACACGCTTACTATTTAAAACCCAAATCAAGCCAACATTTAATAAAACAAACAGCTAAGTACGCCGATCGAATACATATATGGGAGGTGTTCTACCAGCCAAAGCCATAGATCCCAACTGTCCCTGATTTCGAGGGACTGTCCCTGATTTCGAGCAATGCCCCTCTGTCCCCCTTTCCTCCCCATTTGTCCCTCATTTTGGTCTGATCTATATAGTTTTATATAAAAATGCACTTTTTATCTTTTAACCGCTTAACGACCGCCGCATGTATATGTACGTCCACAGAATGGCACGTACAGGCAGATGGGCGTACATGTACGTCCCTGCCTTTCCGCGGGGCGGGGGTCCGATCAGGACCCCGCCCGGTACATGCGGCGGTTGGAAATCGTCGGGGAGCGATCCGGGATGAGGGCGCGGGTATTCGTTTCTAGCCGCCCCCTCACGATCGCTCCCCGGAGCTGAAGAACGGGGAGAGCCGTATGTAAACACGGCTTCCCCGTTCTTCACTGTGGCGGCTACGTCGATCGAGTGATCCCTTTTATAGGGAGACTAGATCGATGACATCAGACCTACAGCCACACCCCCCTACAGTTGTAAACACACACTAGGTGAAACGAAACTCCTTCAGCGCCCCCTGTGGTTAACTCCCAAACTGCAACTGTCATTTTTACAATAAACAATGCAATTGAAATGCATTTTTTGCTGTGAAAATGACAATGGTCCCAAAAATGTGTCAAAATTGTCCGAAATGTCCGCCATAATGTCGCAGTCACGAAAAAAATCACTGATCGCCGCCATTAGTAGTAAAAAAAAAAAAAAATGCAATAAAACTATCCCCTATTTTGTAAACGCTATAAATTTTGCGCAAACCAATCGATAAACGCTTATTGCGATTTTGTTTACCAAAAATAGGTAGAAGAATACGTATCGGCCTAAACTGAGGGGGAAAAAATGTTATATATGTTTTTGGGGGATATTTATTATAGCAAAAAGTAAAAAATATTGAATTTTTTTCAAAATTGTCGCTCTATTTTTGTTTATAGCGCAAAAAATAAAAACCGCAGAGGTGATCAAATACCACCAAAAG
Organism: Rana temporaria; assembly: GCF_905171775.1. Taxonomy (NCBI): domain Eukaryota; kingdom Metazoa; phylum Chordata; class Amphibia; order Anura; family Ranidae; genus Rana; species Rana temporaria. The sequence continues at coordinate 20,478,105 of NC_053495.1, forward strand.
AAAGCTCTATTTGTGGGGGAAAAAGGACGCCAATTTTGTTTGGGAGCCACGTCGCACGACCGCGCAATTGTCTGTTAAAGCGACGCAGTGCCGAATCGCAAATCCTGGCCTGGGCATTTATCTGCCTAAAGTGGTTAAAAAGTGTTTCCCAGGGCTAAACCTTTCATCCAATTTCTAAATTGCTGCATTTGTAAATTTTAAAAGCCAATCTAATTCCAATCGTAAAATCCGATCGTCAGTAGCAATTCCGACGCACAAAATACTGACGCATGCTCGCAAACAATTCGACTTAAGTTCGGAAGCATTGAACTTAATTTTCTCGGCTCGTCGTAGTGTTGTACGTCACGGCGTTCTTGACGGACGAAAGTTCAGAGAACTTTTGTGTGACCGTGTGTATGCAAGCCAAGCTTGAGCGGAATTCCGTCGGAAAAACCATCCAAGGTTTTTCCGACGGAAAATCCAATCGTGTGTACGCGGCATCAAGAGTTCCCTTCACTGGAACTAAGGGGCCAAGCCCAACCCCTCAAAAACAACCCCACACCAAAATCCTCCCTCCACCAAATGATTTGGACCCGTGCACAAAGCAAGGTCCATAAAGACATGGATGAGCGGGTTTGGGGTGGAGGAACTTGACTGGCCTGCCCTCAACCCAATAGAACAACTTTCGGGTGAATTAGAGCGGAGACTGCAAGCCAGGCCTTCTCGTTCACATCAGTGCCTGACCTCACAAATGCACTAATGGTCAAACATTCCCATAGACACACTCCTAAACCTTGTGGACGGCCTTCCCAGAAGAGTTGAAGCTGTTATAGCTGGAAAGGTTGGGACAAATTAAAGCGGGGGTTCCGCGGTCTAGAAGTTTTTTTTTGTGGTAATTTATCTCTTGCAATGTTCTTTAAATTGTACTCACATGTTTCTTCTTCTTAGAGCCCCGCATTCTCCCTCGGCCTGAAATGTGACTCTATAAAAATTTGTTCTGCCCGTTTCCATTTTTCTTGTGGGCAGCGTGAAGCCCACAAGCAAATGCTTCCAGGAGCGGAATGCGGATATCCCAGCATTCACTGCTCTGCAGTGTTGACGGCGAGCAGTGCCGTCAACACTTCTCCGTTGCCATCACAACGGCCGACGTCGAAAAGTTCACGCCCTGTTGTGACGACATGCAAATCATCCTCGTTTTGTCTTCTGAATCGTCTCCTGGGAAAGCGTGACGCTGTGATCCCAGGAGACATTGCGCTGGGAGATGAAGGGACACGCCCACTCCCGCGGGAGGCAAAGCAGGAAGTGCCTGTTACAGACTCCAGAGAAAGGTATTGCAATGCTATTTTAAAGTATGGATAACGATCTGTGTATATACACACATAGATAGTCTTATTAAGCAAAACTTTAGATTTAGGGTGAACCTCCGCTTTAATATTGAACCCTTCAGACTAAGACTGGGATGCCATTAAAGTTCATGTGCGTGTAAAGACAGGTGTCCCAATACTTTTAGTAATATAGTGCAGGGTTTTTCAACTCCAGTCCTCAAGGCACCGTACCAGGTCATGCTTTTAGGATTTCCCTCAGATGAAACCGCTGTGGTAATTACTAAGGCAGTGAAACTGATCAAATCACCTGTGCAAATGAATGGAAAGCCTGAAAACATGACCTGTTGGGGCGCCTTGAGGACTGGAGTTGAGAAACACTGATATAGTGTATGTGGACCAGCCATGGTGATGCTATAGAGCTAGAGGTCATACCTCCCAATATTTCAAGATGGGAATGAGGGACACCTACCTGCAAACGTATGTAGGCATAGGACACACCCCCTGTCACACCCCCTTAAAAAGGTTAATTAAATCCACAAGGACTTTTTTTTACCACTACTTTTCCTTTATATTGGCTTTTAAAATGTACAAATGCAGCAATTTGGATGAAAGGTTTAGCACTGGGAAACAGTATTCGAAACTATATAGATCAGACCAAAATGAGGGACAAATGAGGAGGAATGAGGGACAGAGGGACATTCCTCCAAATCAGGGACAGTCCCTCGAAATCAGGGACAGTTGGGAAACATGAGAGGGCACCACATGACCTTTACTACCTCCAAGTGTTCCTATAGGCCAATTATTGCAGTTTTACATTTCTCACAACATTGATAAGGTTTTGCAGTTAGCTATTTTTGTTGTACTTTGTGCTTCTTTTCTGTGCAGCATTCATAACTTTGTGATGAACGTAGAAAAGCTTCAGCGCTGTCCTTGGTTGTATAATAAATAATTTATTATTTTACGTTTCGTCTCTTTAGAGACGATGACAGATTGAATGACTCACCAGCTTCTCTCGGGAACCCTGATGGAGACATTTTTGCATTGAGTTCCCAGCTCCGCCTACCTTCTACAGCCATTATCAGAAGGTCTCACTGTCCCTCTTGGATTTAAATTAATCTTACTAGAGGTAAAAAATTAAAAAAAAGTGAAATTATTACAGCAGCAGACGTAAGAGATGGAAGTGGGATTAGGGGAACGTTATACCTGGAGTACCTTAGAGGTATAGGAAGCTATTGTATAATTCAGCGTACCAGCATCTGCCCATCACGGTAATATCATGTGTGGGTGGATTGATTCCCCTAAGGTAAATGTATTTTTAGCGTAGATGCGGAGTTCACTGAATACCAGTATTAAAAGCATCCATTCTATGGCTGGAATGTCTATATCCCCCTTCCTGACTGCAACGTATAAAGCGCATCTGTGTGCGCTTCTAGTTCTGAGATTGTGCTTTCACTTAGCTAGATTCAGTGAGAGTTATGCCGGCGTATCAGTTGATACGCCGTCGTAACTCTGAATCTACGCCGTCGTAAATTTAAGCGTATTCTGGAAACCAGATACGCTTAAATTAGGCTAAGATACGAGCGGCGCAAGTCTCCTACGCCGTCGTATCTTAGGGTGCAATATTTATGCTGGCCGCTAGGTGGCGCTTCCGTTATTTCTGCGTCGAATATGCAAATAAGCAAGATACGCCGATTCATGAACGTACGTACGCCCGTTGCAATTAGTTACGCCGTTTACGGAAGACATACGCCGGCGTAAAGATAAAGCTGGTCTCTAGGTGGCGCAGCCCCATGCAAAGTATGGACGTCGGAACAAGCGTATCTTTTTACGTCGTTTGCGTAAGTCGTACGCGAATAGGGCTGTGCGTAAGTTACGTTCACGTAGTAGGCCGTGTTCGACGTATCTTAGGCATTCTATCCGACGCATGCGCACTGGGATATGTCCACGGACGGCGCATGCACCGTTCGTTCAAAACGTCATTTACGTGGGGTCTTGGTTTATTTACATAAAACACGCCCACCTCAACACAATTTGAATTAGGCGGGTTTACGCCGGCCCATTTACGCTGCGCCGCCGTAACTTAGGACGCAAGTGCTTTGTGAATACAGCACTTGCCTCTCTAACTTACGGCGGCGTAGCGTATATGAGATACGCTACGCCTGCCTAACGTTAGGCAGGTCTTACTGAATCTGGCTAACTGAAAGCAATTGTCCCTGATACGTCTATAGGAATGTTTGACTATTCATCTAGAAGCGCTTTTGTGAGGTCAGGCACTTATGTTGGGCGAGAAGGCCTCGCTCGCAGTCTGCGTTTTAAAGCCTCGTACACACGATCATATTTTCCGATAATGTGTGATGGAAGGGTTTTTGTCGCGCAGCGTATCTGAGATACGCTACGCCGCCGTAACTTACCTGGCTTTGGTTTGAATCCTGAAAGAATTTGCGCCGTAAGTTACGGCGGCGTAGTGTATCTCTCGCGGCGTAAGGGCGCGGAATTCAAATGCGGCGAGTAGGGGAGCGTGTTTCATTTAAATGAAGCGCGTCCCCGCGCCGAACGAACTGCGCATGCCCCGTCCGTCAAAACTCCCAGGGTGCATTGCTCCAAAGTGCGTCGCAAGGACGTCATTGGTTTTGACGTGAACGTAAATGGCGTCCAGCCCCATTCACGGACGACTTACCAAACCACCAGATAGCAGCTTTAACTATACGCCGAAAAAAGCCGAACGGAAACGACGTCAAAGAATGCGACGGCCGCTCGGAAATAGCTAATTTGCATACTCAACGCGGATTACGACTGGAACGCCACCCAGCGGACGCCGAAGAATTGCATCTAAGATCCGAAGGCGTACGAAGACGTAGGCCTGTCGGATCTAACCCAGATGCCGTTGTATCTTGTTTTGAGGATTCAAAACAAAGATACGACGCAGGAATTTTGAAAGTACTTTCTTTGTGGATCTGCCCCCAAATGTTTTATAGCATGCTCTCATGCCGCCGCAACTTTGCTTTGTGAATACTGCACTTGCCTGTCAAAGTTGCGGAGGCGTAACGTAAATAGGATACGTTACGCCCGCACAAAGATGCGCTCTCCTACGTGAATCTGGCCCATTGTGTTTTTTTTCAAAATTGTCGCTCTTTTTTTGTTTATAGCACAAAAAATAAAAACCGCAGAGGTGATCAAATACCACCAAAAGAAGGCTCTATTTGTGGGAAAAAAACGACACCAATTTTGTTTGGGAGCCACGTCGCAATTGTTAGTTAAAGCGACGCAGTGCCGGAAGCTGAAATTTCACCTGGGCAGGAAGGGGGTATATGTGCCCAGTAAGCAAGTGGTTAAAGTTCATGTGCGTGGAAAGGCAGGCGTCCCAATACTTTTGGTAAAATAAAGTAATCTTAAAAACTTGAATGTCTTTTAGGCTGGGTTCACACTACTACACTACTTTCATCCTACTTTGCTCTGTGTTCAATGTTTCCCTATGAGAGCGTCTTGTAGCGTCCTACACAAGTCAGTCCGACTTTGAAAATGCTCCCTGTACTACTTTTGGTCCTACATTGATCCTACTTCAGGCCCATTGAATATCATTGAAGTCGGACCAAAGTAGTATCCTGTTCATGAAAGTAGGATGGATGTAGGACCAATGTAGGATAAATGTAGGACCAATGTAGCAGAGCAAAGTAGGATCAAAGTAGTGTAGTAGTGTGAACCCAGCCTGAAGATATTTTTTTGTCCATTTGGCAGGTAACCTTCAATTTAGGCTTCAATTGATCTCTGGTCATGAAAGTTTTAGATTAATCCCACCTGGAGGGGAATACGGGGACTGCTTTTGCTGAAATCCTTTTGAACATGCTATTTTGCTGGCTTTGTCTGGCTTTACAGACGCTGAACAGAAACAAGCACTCAGATCAGGAATGTCAAAGTAAAGTCAGCTCTCCTAATCTGCATACTTGTTCCAGTCCAGTGACTCAAAAGGCAAATTTTAGAAATCAAAGTCAACAGATGCAGCTTCCATCCCTCCATAAACCAAACCTTTTTTAACACAACAAAATCAATGATGTGCAGAGTGCATTAATCCAAAGTAACCAACCGGAAATTCAGTTTACTGAGGATAAGGCCGCGTACACACAGTCGGTCCAAACCGATGAAAACGGACTGAAGGACCGTTTCATTGGTCCAAACCGATCGTGTGTGGGCCCCATCGGTCAGTTATCCTTCGGTCAAAAATTTTAGAACTTTCTTTAAAATTGAACCGATGGACGCCTAACCGATAGGTCGAAACCGATGATTAGTATGCAAAAGCATTGATTAAAAACCCGTGCATGCTCAGAATCAAGTCGACGCATGCTTGGAAGCATTGAAGTTCATTTTTCTCTGCACGTCGTTGTGTTTTACGTCACCGCGTTGGACTCGATCAGTTTTTTAACTGATGGTGTGTAGGCACATCAGACCATCAGTCAGCTTCATCGGTTAACCGATGAGAACAGTCCTTCGAACCGTTCTCATTGGATGGACCGACCATGTGTACGTGGCCAAAAAGTTGGTTTATGATTGGTTGAACCATCTGAAAAATTGGGATTTTCGCACAAAATGGGATGTTTGCGCAAAGGAATGTATACTTGTGTATACAGTGAATCCCAAAAGGGATACAGAATTCTACACCAAGATACAAACAAGGTGACCATCATTAGAAGTGCAATTGTCGATGAATCTTCAGTGTGTTCAAAATTTCATGGACTAACACAAATACTTCAAACTGAGGGAAATTCCACATCAGTGTTGCATGAAGATAAGCAACAAAGTGACACAGAAATTAAAAGGGACAATCCAAATGCTTTAAAAGAAGAAACCAGGCCACAAAAGGCTTCAATCCAAAAACCTGCCAGAAGCAATAAAGGCATCCCAGCCAAACATCTGTCCTATGTTGCTCGCGCAGCATTAAAATCAGAGCCAGATTCATGGGATGAGATGCAAAGACTTCCAACCCATGAGAAACAAAAGTGGATTAGAGCATTTGACAAAACCACTTAAAAGAAACAGATTCATATAACTAAAAATCTTAAATGGGACTAATTTTAAATAGTAGTTATTGAGTAGGGGTGTTGGAATACTGCAAGGACTTACCCTTGCAGTGGGTCCCCTTCACTACTGCAAGGGTTAACCTCTCATGGGATAATGATTAAGATAATATAATTTCTCACTCCCACTGGCTTCCTCCTCTTTGTGCCACCGGTCCCCTGAAAGCTCTTCCCTTTGCTGCCCAACCCGTTGCAGCTCTCTGAGATCATCCTGTACGATGTAGGGCCTACAGTCCTGCATTGTACAGGAGGGCACAGAGGGCCCGCCCACATTATGGATCATTAGAAAGAAGAGGAAAACGCCACATGCCAAGGGAGCAAAGACTGATGTTGCGTACACACGACTGTTTTTAATGTCATGTCAAACGAAATTTTTCTCAACGTGATTCTTGTCAAGCCTGCCTTACATACACACAATTGTGAAAAAAAATGCTTGAGCAAAGCGCGGTGACGTACAACACGTACGACGGCACTATAAAGGGGAAGTTCCATTTGAATGTCGCCACCCTTTGGGCTTGATTATGCACTTAAGGGTGTCTACCCTTTTACATCTCAGAACGTTAGAAGGGATACCTGAATCAATTTGTCAGGGCTGACGACCATCCCCCCCCCCCCCCCCCCCCTGTATGTTGTTTGGGTCACAACTATACATAGGGTCCTACTGCAGATATAATTAGCAGTTAGGGGCCTGAACTCTCCAACATCAATCAAATAATAGCTGACCCTTTAAATAGGCCCAGTTGTGTACCATACATAGATTGTTAGAAACTACTTAGTGGCATGGAGCCATAAATGCTGACCTTTATGTTCAAAATGAATCTTGGCCAACCGCGGGCCTAAATTGCATTCATGGTAATTGCTGTGTTTTAATAACCACATTTTTTTGCATTCTCTAAATGTCACTCACATATCCATTTATAACCAAAGAAATTCAATACAAATGTTTGTCATGGGGATTTAAAGGGACACACACATTAATTTTCCCTGTTACAAGAATGGAATCCTTAAAGGTCCTCTGTTGCTTCTGAAAAAAATAAAAAGCATTGCTCCTGCAATAGACAACTGTAAATACTTACCTTTCCGGCAGGTGTCAAGTTCGAACTCTGATGTTATGAAGTATTACAGCTTCTGGCAAAGTCTCCAGTGATTTGACACTTACGGGATTGTAGAATACCTGCAACCCCCAGTTCGCTCTCAATGGTTTCTCCCACCAGCCCCTACGCCAGTAATGTGTCTCAGGCCTCGTACACACGACCGAGTTTCTCGGCAAAACCCAGCTGGGATTTTTTTTCTGCCAATGAAACCGGTCGTGTGTACATTTTTCAACGAGGAAACTGTTGAGGATCCCGTCGAGCCAAAAAGAGAGCATGTCTTCTTTTTCCTCGACGGGAATAGAGAAACTTGCCTTGTCGAGTTCCTCGACAGCCTAACAAGAAACTCGACGAGGAAAAAAATGTGTTTCGCCCGTCGAGTTCCTCGGTCGTGTGTACGAGGCTTCATAGTGATGTGTGGGCCTGTGGAAGGAACCAGAGCATGTGGCAGGGGACACAGGCACTTGACACTTCTCGAAGGGTTTAATGCTGAGGATTTACAGACAAGGAAGTTCAGACCTCCCGCGGGAAATGTTAGTATCCACCATCTTCTTTTGCAACAGCAATACTTCTAATTCTTTTTAGGAAGACATGTCTTGATTGGGGACTTGTCTCAGAAAAAGAAAGAGGGACAAATGAGGAGGAATAAGGGACAGTGGAACTTTGTTCAGAATGAGGGACAGTCTCTCAAAATCAGGGACAGTTGTGGGTGTATATATATATATATATATATATATATACTGCATTACCAATTACCAGTATTAGGGCGCCTGCCTTTACACGCACATGAACTTTAATGGCATCCCAGTCTTAGTCCGTAGGATTCAATTTTGAGCCGGCCCACCCTTTGCAGCTAAGACAGATTCAACTCTGCTGGGGAGACTGCCCACGAGGTTTAGGAGTGTGTCTATGGGAATGTTTGACCATTCTACCAGAAGCGCTTTCTTGAGGTCAGGCACTGATGTACTTGGCTCTAATTCACCCCAAAGGTGTTCTATCGGGTTGAGTTTAGGACTCTGTGCAGGCCAGTCAAGTTCCTCCACCCCAAACTCGCTCATCCACGTCTTTATGGAACTTGCTTTGTGCACTGGTGTGCAGTCATGTTGGAACAGGGAGGGGCCGTCCCCAAACTGTTCCCACAAAGTTGTGAGCATGAAATTGCCCAAAATGTCTTGGTATGTTGACGCCTTAAGAGTTCCCTGCACTGGAACTAAGGGGCCCAAGCCCAACCCATGAAAAACTACCCCACACCATAATCACCCCCTCCACCAAATGATTTGGAGGGGTGGCCCAATACTTTTGGCAATATAGTGTGGATGAGCGAGTTTGGAGCCTTGACCTCAATCCGATTGATCACCTTTGGGATAAATTAGAGCGGAGACTGTGAGCCAGGCCTTTTCGGCCAACATCAGTTCCTGACCTCACAAATGCACTTCTGGAATAATGATCAAACATTCCCATAGACACACTCCTAAACCTTGTGGAGGCCTTCCCAGAAAAGTTGAATCTGTTATAGCTGTAAAGGGTGGGCCAACTCAATATTGAACCCTACGGACCAAGACTGGGATGCCATTAAAGTTCATGTGCATGTAAAGGCAGGCGTCCCAAAACGTTTGGGAATATAGTGTATATACAGTAGATAGATAGGATAGATATACTGTATATCTTATTTCTTTGTAATGTTTACTACCTACAACCAGCAGGTATGAGTTCCACAGGGCTTTGCTATGAAACAGACCTGCACACATGCACCTACAACCCACGAAGAGTTTTACGTTGACATCTATTTTGACATAGTTAAAGGTGGAGATGTTACCGCTGACAGCATACGGTGATTGAGATGCATTGTGGTAATGTTGCATTAAGAATAATAAATGAGAATGGGGGCTCCCCCATGGAGACAAAGTTAATATAAACTATATCACCAAGGAACAGTGGCAGTGCGGTGGCGGTGCGTGCATGAGCGCTGCCCCCTCTCTCCTCCTGCACCCATCAATCGACAATACATAGCTTCATGCATTGCATGAAGCTATGTATTGTCGCCGCTGCCGCCCACGATTCAGGTGTTCGGCCCCCTATTGAGCGCCGGCCATCTGAATATCAGCGGTGGGTGTGTTTTCAGCCAATCAGGTGCACTGGGTCTGATTACCGATCACCTGATTGACTGAAGCGATATCGAGGGCGGGAGAAGACATCGAAGGAGCGTGGAGAAGACGGCGCGGACCCGAGGAAGGTAAGTGCTGGTCTGGGGGAAACTGGCCTCATTTGGGGGTACAAACTGCCGGAAATTGGGGGCACAAACTGGTGGCAATTGGGGTCACAAACTGGCTGCATTTGGGGGCAAACACTGGTGGCAATTGGGGGCACAAACTGGCGGCAATTGGGGGCACAAATTGGCAGCATTTGGGGGCACAAACTGGCGGCAATTGAGGGCACAAACTGGCGGCAATTGGGGGCACAAACTGTCTGCAACTAGGGGCACAAACTGGCTGCATTTGGGGGCACAAACTGGCAGAAATTGGGGGCACAAACTGGCGGCAATTGGGGGCACAAACTGGCGGCAATTGGAGGCACAAACTGGCGGCAATTAGGGGCACAAACTGGCTGCATTTGGGGGCACAAACTGGTGGCAATTGCGGGCACAAACTGGCTGCATTTGGGGGCACAAACTTTCAGCAATTGGGGGCACAAACTGGTGGCAATTGGGGCCACAAACTGGCTGCAATTGGGGGGAAAACTGGCTGCATTTGAGGGGACAAACTGGCAGTGTTTGATGGGCACATTGGCTACGTTTAATGGGCACAGTGGCTGCGTTTAATGGGCGGCAATTGATGTTTTTTTTTTAGTTTGTTTGTCCCCCCCAAAAAAAATTTGAGCACCAGCCGCCACTTACAACAAAAGTCTCCATCTGGAGGAATGCCTACTGTAGGTGTAACATTCTGCCTAGAAATCTTTCGGATATCCGTCCCTATAGCATATATTTTATACTATACATGTTCTTTTCGAATACTTTGTACACTTTGTTTTGCAAAAAATTTTGAATAAAAATATTGAAAACGAAAATTCAGATTTTCTGTAAGTCACTTAAAAATATAGAACAGCAATTTGTGAACTTTTAAGGTTTTTCATTTTTTTTTTTGTAATTGCCATAAATATTATACGTTCTCTTTAAATGTTAGCCTGAAGGAAAATTCCCTGAGCCACCTACAGCGTCCATCTGAATCACCTCGGTATTTTTACCGGAAAATCTGTCATGGGCTAGAAGCGGCCAGCAGCCATTAGCATAAATTATCAGGAGACAAGACGCGGGCACATGGCTACAAAATTTTAACACCAAGAAGCCGTCACATTATAAATGACCATGTCGCTGGCACCGCCGCTGCCTAACTACATGAGGAAAGTGTGAAATTATTCCAATGGCTTTGCAAGGCGCAGACAGAATGACTGACACTTGGCAGCTCTTTAAATCTCAGGGGTACGGCGTCTTCAGTGCCACGCAAGAGAATTTTGACCTTGTTGGCCTGGTGCCAGGGAAGAAAGGGTCGGATCGCTGTTTTGTGCTGTCACTCAAGGGCGGCTGAATCTTTTTTCTGCGGTTTGTCAACAGCATTCCAGACGCTGCTTAATATTAATGTGTTTTTTCTAACGGGGAAATTTGCCGTCGTGCTGAGAGGAATAAAAAAAAACCTTCCAGGTAACCTTCCCCCATTACATTTATGCAATTACATTAATAATAATGAAGATATCCTATGGTCGTCAGCTGGGTCATTCCACGACCCTTTGGCTGTTTGTAATTAGGACGCCTGCATCAGACCTTTCAACTTCCAGCATGGAGAGACAGGATGTGAATTTTACAGTAAATATGTTCCAGTATAGAAGCAGAAGGAAAAGCAGTTGTAGTTAATTCCATTATCAATCAGATTCAAATTTATCAATTTATCAATGTTTTAAAGTGGAACTAAAACCATCAATTTAACAGTTTCAAAAAGCAGTTACAGTGTCTTGAAAAAGTATTCATACCCCTTAACCACTTAAGCCCCGGACCTTTAGTCAGCTAAATGCCCAGGCTAGGTTTTGAGATTCGGCACTGCGTCGATTTAACTGACAATTGCGCGGTCGTGCGACGTGGCTCCCAAACAAAATTGACGTCCTTTTTTCCCCACAAATAGAGCTTTCTTTTGGTGGTATTTGATCACCTCTGCGGTTTTTATTTTTTGCGCTATAAACAAATATAGAGCGACAATTTTGAAAAAAATTCAATATTTTTTACTTTTTGCTATAATAAATATCCCCCAAAAACATATATAAAATAATTATTTTCCTCAGTTTAGGCCGATACGTATTCTTCTACCTATTTTTGGTAAAAAAAAACGCAATAAGCGTTTATCGGTTGGTTTACGCAAAATTTATAGCGTTTACAAAATAGGGGATAGTTTTATTGCATTTTTAATTTTTTTTTTTTTTTTACTACTAATGGCGGCAATCAGCGACTGCGCAGTCAGCTCTACACGGCGGGCGCAGATGCTGTATAGTGTCGACTCGCAGCTCGGCTATTTCCGGAAATCTGGTGACGCGTGTTGTGCGACAGGTCACCTGTTTCACAAGCCGTCAATCATCGAACGGAAGGATAGGAACGCCCAGTCCCGCAGTTATCAGAACCCTGAGGCAGGGATAGGAACGCCCAGTCCCGGAGTCATCAGAACGCAGAAGCCCTGGACCAAATCAGAATATAAAGGTAAGTACGGAGAGAAAAAAAACCTGCCGAAAGTATATGCCCTTACTATGCTGGCTCTAATGTTAAAAATTCATTTTTAGGGTGAACCTCCACTTTAAGATACTAATAAATAGGTAGCTTGATCACAAGTGTGTCTGGTCTCTCAGAACTCTCACCTCATCAATAAATATATTCAGCATCAAGGATCTCCATAGAGCAATTCACTTCCATAAAACAAACAATATCCACACTTTCCACACTTCTACTGGTGTCTCTTAAACTGTCTGCAGACTCATAAGTGGTATGACAGCTTACTCCAAAAGCCTCCTCGATCGATCCCTGTTATGGCTCCAATAAGGGGGAAAGAGCAAACAGAGAGGACCTCCAATAGTGTAGTATTTGTGGTAAGGGGAACGTTTATTAGAGTGTAAATGCTCTTCCATAAAAAGATATAACGAGTGCAGTATTAAAATGAACAGCGGCGTCCTCAGCGCCTTCTTACATCACTCCAGGTGTACGTCTGCCCACGGCCAATCCCTACGCGTTACGACACTGTCACGTGTCTTCATTTGGGGACATTATGGGTATCTTCCATTGAGAGATACCTCCTACGATGTACGCATGCGCCATGGTTATGTCAGCCCAGCTGATCGGCAAATCAGCTTGTGTGCTATGATGTACCGGCGCATGCGCCGTTCGTTCCAGGCACTATTCGATGGAGGCTTGCAGTTCAACTTTAAAAAGTTTGACTTTAGATACACCTTAAGAACAGGTGTCCTATAAATTAACCCCCCCAAAAGATCTCTGCCTATATACCGAGATCAGTTTGATAATATACTTTATGACTCTTTTTGCAATTAGTGACAGAAATTTATAAATTTTCTATTCTCTCACAAGTCAGAAGTTCTCTTCTAGCAGTACAGACACTCCAAACCCTGCAGGACTGTCTGTACTCCTCTGGATCTGCCCATCATTGTCTGCAATTGTACATTGATTTGCCATGCTGGAGCTTTTCATACAAGCATAGTAATAATTAGAGTGAAAACATCTGGGTTAGACGCATTACAAATCCCAACGCCGGTGACTATAATTACATAAAATACAATACAGTTATTTGTTTGCTGGAGCTATGGGGCATCTTATTGTCTCTGGGGAAAATTAATCGTATTGCTCCAGATAGCAGAGCACAAGCAGTTATCACCCATTCCGCTGCAAACATAATTAGCTATAGGAAAATTTGCAGCGTGCGGACGCGAGAGGCGGTGGAGGGGTGGAGAGGAGGCCATGCTGGAGAGCAGGAGGTAAGTGATAGCTCTGGGGCCGGAGAGATGGGCATGCACTGTACGGTCTTTGCCCAAGACCAGCTTTGCACGGTTTTCATTGCCAATTGCATTACCGCTCATCATCACTCATTCCAGCGCAGGCATAAGCCTACATTTTGCAGCACTGCAAGAACCCATGTGCACCATTGTAGTCATAGGCGTGCGCAAGGGGTGTGCCAGGTGTGCCTGGGCACACCCTAATCCTGGGGTTGGCAACTTGTCAATGGTGGGCAGGTGATCGGTAAACCACAATCCTTCCTTGCCGACCCTCAGAACCTGGACAGGAGAGGTGGTGGGGGTGGAATTTTGTGGAACTGATCTGTATTTTCCTGCCGCAGTAGCTGAAAGTAAGCTTCTCCTCCTCTCCCTTTTTGTCAACATTCAGCTGCCACAGAGGAAAATATAGGGGATTGGTGCTAATATATTGCATTGCTCGTTTCCCGGTTCCATTTCCTTCTGTTGCTCGGGTCCCCCATGTGCTCCTTTGCTCCCCCTTTTTCCCCCATTGTTTCAGAATGGAGAGCGGAGAAGAGGCCGGTAAGTCTGTCAAACGCATATGTGTTGAAGTTTTGGGGTGCACACCCTAATGCAATAGGCTGCGCACACCTATGATTGTAGTACATATGCAGCTCAATGTGCTGGGCTGGATTGACAGACTACCCTGGTCATGTGCCGGATGACATCATTCCTTGACTGGCCAATCAAGAGGCTGAAAACCCGGCACCTTGAAGTAGCCTGGGAAAAGATGACAGCGACCAGCGAGGAATTAACCAGATCATCGCCAGAATGAGGAGGTGAGTATTTCAGTGAGTTCAGTTCCGCTTCAACACACGTGTTTTAACCTTAACGTTTTTTTAAAATAACAAACATGTCAGACGTGCCTGCTCCCCCACCAGCGCTCCTGACACCTCCCCCCTTGCCGAGTGACCCCATAGCATGCTGCTTGCATGAGTGCTCGCTCCCGAGTCAGCTGTGTGCGTCCATAAGACACACAGAGCACAGCTCTGCCCTGCCCCCTGCTCCCTTCTTACTGGCTGTGATTAGCTCCCGCTGCTGGGTCTGAGCCAATGAGGAGGGAGAGAGCCGCTGCTCTCATGCACATTGCTGGATTGAGATCGGGCTCTGGTAAGTATAAGGAGGGAAGTTTTTTTTATCTTAATGTTGAGAGGTATAGTTTTTAATGGTGCTCGTGCCACGCCTTAATGTTTGCTGGCTAAAAAAAGTTTATAGTTACATAGTTACATAGTTAGTCAGGTTGAAAAAAGACACAAGTCCATCCAGTTCAACCACAAAAAATAAACAAACAAAATAAAAAACACAGTACAATCCCATACACCCAACTCCATACCCACAGTTGATCCAGAGGAAGGCAAAAATCCCCAGCAGAGCATGATCCAATTTGCTACAGCAGGGGAAAAAAATCCTTCCTGATCCCCCGAGAGGCAATCGGATTTACCCTGGATCAACTTTACCTACAAATCTTAGTACCCAGTTATTTTATGTACATTTAGGAAAGTATCCAGGCCTTTCTTAAAGCAATCTACTGAGCTGGCCATAACCACCTCTGGAGGGAGTCTGTTCCACATTTTCACAGCTCTTACTGTGAAAAAACCTTTCCGTATTTGGAGGTGAAATCTCTTTTCCTCTAGACGAAAAGAGTGCCCCCGTGTCCTCTGTGTTGACCGTAAAGTGAATAACTCAACACCAAGTTCATTGTATGGACCTCTTATATATTTGTACACGTTGATTATATCCCTCCTTATTCTCCTCTTCTCAAGAGAGAATAAATTTAGTTCCTCTAATCTTTCCTCATAGCTGAGCTCCTCCATGCCTCTTATCAGTTTGGTTGCCCTTCTCTGCACTTTCTCCAGTTCTCCGATATCCTTTTTGAGAACTGGTGCCCAAAACTGAAATGTATATTCCAGATGAGGTCTTACTTGATTTTGGTTTCATCAGTGCACATTATACGTAGTGGCTTCTGAATGCAGTGCATATTAATGCATTGCCCAAAGATAAAGAACAGGAAAAAGAAGATAAAAAGGTATAAAGCCAGTTTAAAAAAAACAACGTACAATGCTTGGAAGTCACCTAAAATGTGAACTGAGCCTCATACCTATGTAAGATCAAAAGGCAATCACATATGTTTCCATTCAATCATCTAGTAATGAAATTGTTTTGATGTTTCCAAAATTAAAAATGGAACTAAACTCTCTCAATTAACATTAACATCCTTATGTCGCTAGCCAATAGTAAATAGATAGATATGGCCGTCGTTCCCGCGTCGAAAATTTAAAAATTTACGTTGTTTGCGTAAGTCGTCCGTGAATGGGGCTGGACGTCATTTACGTTCACGTCGAAACCAATGACGTCCTTGCGACTTCATTTGGAACAATGCACACTGGGATATTTTAGGGATGGCGCATGCGCAGTTCATTCGGCGCGGGGACACGCTTCATTTAAATGAAACACGCCCCCTACCCGCCGAATTTGAATTCCGCCGGGTGATTTACGCTACACCGCCGCAACTTTACAGGCAAGTGGTTTGTGAATAAAGCACTTGCCTGAAAAACTTGCGGCGGCGTAACGTAAATGAGATACGTTACGCCCGCACAGAGATACGCCGATCTCTGTGAATCTGCCCCTATGTGTTTTTTTTTTTTTTTTTAAGCGAGAATCAAAGAAGAAGCAATCAAACGAGTTGGACTTTTGTTGTTGTTTTATTATAAAAGGATGAAAACAGAGATAATTCCCTGTGGGTGTTCCTACCTTTGCTTTCCCCATACCATAGGATTCTCCTCTCTGCTCCTGCAGATGTTGCAAGATACATTTAAAATCAGTAAGATTTCCTCCAGGCAGCAGCAGGTAAGTAGATGCAGAGCGGTGGCCGCCAAGGAATTTGGGAAGTCACTGATTCATTTGACCCATCAGCCCATCTCAGTGAGGCCCAGCCTGGCCCTTCAATGGAATCGCATATGCAGCTCAATTTCAGTGTTTTCTGATGTTGACACCAACGGAGTAATGATCGACAGTAAAACCAGCAGGCTTGTGCTCTGAACAAGATGATTCCTACCGAGCTTCCCCTCCGGAATCGGCCCTCAATGGCCTCCAAACATCAACAGCTTGATAGGCCACATGTTTCCATGTCTCAGGTGAAAATCCCTCGCTATGTGGATCACTTTACGTTATCCATGCTGGCTCGCAATCTAACAGAAGGTGTGCGGGGAAGATCCCAATAGTATACTCATCAATCGATACGAGCTACTCATCCTGAATCTATAAAAGCTCTTTAGCCTTGCTACTAGATTCGCTGCACCGCATTCTTCTGTCCAACCAAATGCATCATCCATGGTATTTCTTGTCATTATTGATTGTTAGTAGGCGGAATTCCATAATTACATACATAGTTACATACGAAAAGAAACGTTTATTTGGGGACTTTATATGAAGCAAGAGCCTGTAAAGCATTGGTGCTCAACCTGTGGCCCTCCAGTTGTTGCAGAACTAAAAGACCCATGAGGCATTGCAAGGCTGACAGTTCCAAGCATGACTCCCAAAGGCAGAGGCATGATGGGAATTGTAGTTCTGCAACATCTGGAGGGCCACAGATTGAGCACCCATGCTGTAAAGCCTCGTACACACGATAGGTTAACCAGAGGACAACGGTCTGAAGGACCGTTGTCATAGGTTAACCGATGATGCTGACTGATGGTCCGTCGCGCCTACACACCATTGGTTAAATAACCGATCGCGTTAGAACGCGGTGACGTAAAACACAACGACGTGCTGAAAAAAACGAAGTTCAATGCTTTCAAGCATGCGCCGACTTGATTCTGAGCATGCATGGATTTTTAACCGATGGTCGTACCCAGAGCTTTTTTTCTCAGAGAATAGGTGCAGGAACTCCCTCCTTCTGTCACCTCTTGTGTCCACCCCCTACCCACCTCCAAGCACCATTCATTGGTTTCACCCCCTACCCATGTCCGAGCACCATTTTTTGGTTCCACCCCTCCCCACATCCGAGCACCATTCCTTTTCTCCACCCCCTACCCACCTCCGAGCACCATTCCTTTTCTCCACCCCCTACCCACCTCCGAGCACCGTTCCCTGGTTACACCTCTGAGCACTATTTCTTGGTTCCACCCTCTACCCACCTCTGACCACCGTTCCTTGGTTCCACTCCTTACCCACCTCTGAGCAGCGTTCCTTGGTTCCACTCCTTACCCACCTCTGAGCACCGTTCCTTGGTTCCACCCTCTACCCACCTCTGAGCACCATTACATTCATTTAGAGCTGGAGGTACTGGAACTGCGTTCCCCCGCGTTCCTGCTTAAAAAAAGCCCTGGTCGTGCCTACTAATGATCGGTTTTGACCTATCGGTTAGGAATCCATAGGTTAATTTTAAAGCAAGTTGGCTTTTTTTAACCTATGGTTAAATAACCTATGGGGCCCACACACGATCGATTTTGACCGATGAAAACAGTCCTCCAGACCGTTGTCCTCTGGTTAACCTAAACGTGTGTACGAGGCTTTAGGCTCCTGCAGGGCTGTTGATAGCGGGGGGACCACCAGTCCTCCTGTAGGGAGCCCGGGCTCACAGGGGGGCCCAAACAGCAGAGCAAATCAGTGCGCTCAGATGGAGGTGCAATTACAGGATGCCCTATGTCAGTGGTCATCAACCCTGTCCTCAGGGCCCACTAACAGGCCAGGTTTGCAAGATAACTGAAATACATCACAGGTGATATAATTTGCTGCTCAGCGATTGCAGTATTCTAGTCTGCATCTCCCCAAGGTAATACATAAAACCTGGCCTGTTACTGGACCCTGAGGACAGGGTTGATGACCACTGCCCTATGTGACTTACTGCAGTAGCTGGAAACCGGTTTCTCTCCCTCCTGCTGACTTTCAGCTGCTGCAGGGAGAGACACACACACACAGCGGACGGCTTCCCTGTTCCATAAAAATTATAAAAAAATTGTAACCCTGTATTGTTTTAATCCCTTGTAAAATTTTATAAAACTATTGGGTAAAAAAAATAAATTATTGTAAAAAAAAGAATTTGTAAAACATTTTTTTTTTCCAAAACATTTTTATTTGTTTTTAAATTATAAAAAGTTTTTGTTCAAAAATGTAAAAAAAAAATTAAAAAGGGGCTAATTCACACAGCTTCTCTGTTATCTTTGTGTCCGCTAAGAATTATTTTAGTACACAATCAGATGAATGATCGCCTGTATTCTTTTTCAGTCTCCATATCGAAAATGAAGAGGTTACCCAATTTACGAAAATTCTCTTATGACAGACTACAACATCGGGAATTATGTAATGTATTGTATTTGTGTTGTTTTTTTAGACAAATTCTTTGGGGTTTTTTTTACGACCTGATATCATATGAGAAAAAATGTTGTGTTTGCCCCTTCGGGTCATTTTTGATAAACTGTCATGATCGCTTCTCGAAAGCTGTGTACTAACAATCAGGCCTCGTACACACGACCGAGGAACTCGTCGGAAAAGACACATCGTTTTCCTCGACGAGTTCCTTGTTAGGCTCCATTCATACCTAGGCGTTTTTACGCCTGAAGCACTACGCTCACAAACGCCAGAGGGATGAAATAACATTATTTGCTATGGTGACTGTTCACACCTGAACGCCGAACGCCCAAACGCCTGTCGCGCGAAGCTCAAACAAGTCCCGGACCTTTTTTTGTCGCGCGTATCGTGCGGTTTGGGCGTATTTGAGCGTTTCCATTTCCTATAGAAAGTAATGGAAACGCTCGATTCAAGCGACTTGCGCGACAACGAGCGTTTGCTACGGGCGTTTTGTCGCTTTAATCAATAGAACTTGTCGCCCATGCAGAAGATTAAAAAAATCTACCAACATAGCAACAAGTGATGAAAAGATGATAATTTTTCCTATTGGCTAAAATAAAAAACTTCGAAGTACAAAAACGTCGGACAACGCTGTGTGCAAACGCGCAAATAAGCATGAATACGCGCGACAAACCGCCGGAAAAAAACGCCCAAAAAAACGACCGACGCTCAGGTGTGAATGCAGCCTTAGGCTTGTCGAGGAACTCGACAAGCTTGCTTTGCGTACACACGGTCAAGACAAAATCTCCTCGTTCTCAAACGCGGTGACGTACAACACATACAACGGCAGGGGAAGTTCGATTCCACTGGCACAACCCTGGGGGCTGCTTTTGCTAATCTCATGTGTTTGCGTGTTAAGTAAAAGTTTGGTAAGAGACGATTTGCGCTTTTCAGTCTGTTACAACGTGACAAATGTGTTATCTCCATTACAAACGCTACTTTTACTCCCGTCTCATACTTTATTCTGAGCATGCGCGGGTTTCTAAGCATACACAAGCTCGGGTTTCTAGTCGAAAACCGGCCCGACGAGGAACGCGACGAGGAAATTGAGACTCCCGTCGAGGAAAAAGAGAACTCGTTCTCTTTTTTGCTCGTCAAGTTCCTCGACAGTTTCCTTGATGAAAACGTACACACGACCGTTTTCCTCGGCAAAAAAGCTCTCCCACCAAGTTTCTTGATGGATTCTGTAGAGTTTCTCGGTCGTGTGTACGAGGCTTCAGATTATCGCTATTTTTTATTTATCAAAAAAAATACAGTGAAACCTCGGATTGCGAGTAACGCGGTTAACAAGCGTTTCGCAATACGAGCATTTAAAAAAAAAAAATCCTGACTCGGTTTGCAACACGAGCAGGATTCAAGCCAATGCGGTGTGCGGTACCGCCATTTGCCAGAGGTGCAGGGGCGCCGGAGCCCATTGGAGCCGAGCGGAGCCGAATCGTAAATATTCAGTTCCTGAGCCTTTCTGAGGTTTCCAAGTTCAGCCGAGCTGTCCCCCCCCACCTCTGGTCGCATGCAGTATTGCATGCCATAGAAGTCAATGCGGAAAAAATTATCTTTGTTTCCATGGGCCCAGATTCAGTAAGCAATTGCGCCTGCGTAACCATAGGTTACGCAGCGCAATTGCTTACTTGCTCCGGCGTTACGAATGCTCCTGATTCAGGAACATCGTAACGCCGACTGCAGCCTAAAATCTGCGTGGCATAAGGCTCTTATGCCACGCTGATTTTAGGCTGCATTCTTGCGTTGACCGCTAGGGGGCGCTCCCATTGTGATCAGCGTATAGTATGCAAATTGCATACTAACACCGATTCACAAAGTTGCGCGGGGCCCTGCGTACGCAAGGTACGGAGTTTCCCGTACGGCGTCTTTAGCGTAAGGCTGCCCCCTTCTAATAGTAGGGGCAGCCAATGCTAAAGTATACCCGCCCTTCCCGCGTCGCGACGTTCAAATTTTACGTCGTTTGCGTAAGTGATTCGTGAATGGCGCTGGACGCCATTCACGTTCACTTTGAAGCAAATGACGTCCTTGCGACGTCATTTGCCGCAATGCACGTCGGGAAAGTTTCCCGACGGAGCATGCGCTCTACGCTCGGCGCGGGAGCGCGCCTAATTTAAATGATTCCCGCCCCCGGCGGGATCATTTACATTGCGCGCGCTTACGCCGGGCAATTTTGCCGGCGCGCCCTCGCAATTTACGGAGCTACTGCTCCGTGAATCGAGGGCAGCGGCGCAAATTTGCGGGGGCGCAGGGAAAAATCGTTGCCCTGTGCCTCCGCAAAAAAAGAGCAAATCTCTTTGAATCTGGGCCATTAACTTCTATGGGGAAACGCGCTTTGATAGGCGAGTGCTTTGGATTACAAGCATTCTCCTGGAACGGATTATACTCGTAATCCGAGGTTCCGCTGTACATTAGAGTGCAAAGATTCAAATCCGAACACCAGAATTGTGGTAGATTAAGTATATCAGGTGAGCATTTTTTTTTCGGGTATTTATTCCTTTGCTCATCACTAGTCAGGCACATTCAATTTAACCAACAAATAAATAATAATAATAAAAAAAAAATACTACTAACACTTCAGCTTGTAAATTGATTTTTTTTAGATTGGCATTATTCCTTAATTTTGTGCAATAGAAAATAATGAAAACAGAAGAGACAGCATGTTCGGGAACATTACAGTAGTATAGTCAGAGAACGTGTTCTTTCTTTTATTGCTTCCTGTTCCATCTGAAGAGTGAGTCATCTCAGAACCTTTTTTTTTTCTTCAATGAAATGGCAAAGCCTTGTAATTTCACTTTATGTGGCGAGCCAGATGATAAAAAAAAAGAAAAAATCAGAATTGATTTTATTTTTAGGCTTGAGCAGTTCAATTTTATTATAAAAAATCTGTCACAATCATGACACAGTTTTTTTTTTTTTTTTTTTTTGCTCACTGTTTTGAAAAAAACAAAAAAAAAAAAGGCAATCTGGTCTGATGGAAAAGCAAGATATTGGCCCAGATTCAGGTAGAATCGCGCAATATTTGCGTGGGCAAAGAGCAAAAATTTTTCTCTGCGCCCACGCAAATATTGCGCTTTGCCCGCGATTCACGGAGCAGTTGCTCCGTAAATTGCGCGGGCGATATGCTAAATAGCCCGGCGTAAGGGCGCCTAATGTAAATGATCCGCCGGGGGCGGGAATCATTTAAATTAGGCGCGCTCCCGCGCCGAGCGAACAGCGCATGCTCCGTCGGGAAACTTTCCCGACGTGCATTGCGGCAAATGACGTCGCAAGGACGTCATTTGCTTCTAAGTGAACGTGAATGGCGTCCAGCGCATTCACGGTTCACTTACGTAAACGACGTAAATTTGAACGTCGCGAGCGGGAAGCGCAGCTATACTTTAGCATTGGTTGCGCCTGCTATTAGCAGGAGCAGCCTTATGCTAAAGTGGCCGTACGGAAACTCCGTACCTTGCGTGCGCAGGGCCCGCGCAACTTTGTGAATCGGTGGTAGTATGCAATTTGCATACTATACGCCGATCACAATGGCCGTGCCCCCTAGCGGCCAACGCAAGAATGCAGCCTGGGATGTGAAGGCATAAGGAGGCTTATGTCTGTCACCATCCTAGGCTGCAGTCGGTGTAACGAGGTTCCTGAATCAGGAGCACTCGTTACACCGGAGCAAGTAAGCCCTTGCGCCGCGCAACCTATGGTTGCGCGGGCGCAAGTGCTTCTTGAATTGGGTCATTGTTTTATAATGAGCTGTTGCAATTACCAACTATCACCAATTAACTCCTACGTTCCATGAAATATAGAGTCCTGGACCTAACACACTGGGACATTTTACGTCTGTGCCCGCCCCCTGTTCTGCATAATGCTGATAATGCATAATGGCCCAGATTCAAGAAGCAATTGCGCCTGTGTAACCATAGGTTACACAGCGCAATTGCTTACTTGCTCCGGCGTAGCGAATGCTCCTGATTCAGGAACATCGCTACGCCGACTGCAGCCTAAAATCTGCGTGGCATAAGGCTCTTATTCCACGCATATCTTAGGCTGCATTCTTGCGATGGCCGCTAGGGGGCGCTAACATTGTGCTCAGTGTATAGTATGCAAATTGCATACTAACACCGATTCACAATGTTGCGCGAGCCCTGCGTACGCAATTTACGTCGTTTCCGTACGGCGTGTTTAGCGTAAGGCTGCCCCTGCTATTAGAAGGGGCAACCAATGCTAAAGTATACCCGTCGTTCCCGCGTCGCGACGTTCGAATTTTACGTAATTTGCGTAAGTGATTCGTGAATGGCGCTGGACGCCATTCACGTTCACTTTGAAGCAAATGAGTCCTTGACGTCATTTGCGCAATGCACGTCGGGAAAGTTTCCCGACGGAGCATGCGCTCTACGCTCGGCGCGGGAGCGCGCCTATTTTAAATGATTCCCGCCCCCTACGGGGTCATTTACATTAGGCGCCCTTACGCAGGGCAAGTTTACACAGCGCACACGCAATTTACGGAGCTACTGCTCCGTGAATCGCGGGTAGCGCAGGAAATTTGCACGGGCGCAGGGCAAAAACGCTGCCCTGCGCCTCCGTAAAAAAGGGGCACATCTACCTGAATCTGGGCCAATGCTGATTGCCAGTGTGGCATTACACTTGATGGAACTGGAGAGATTCCTATTGCATTTATAAGAAGGGAGATTTTTAAAAAAAACATTGGCTTATTTTGGTTCAGATCTTTAAGGCCCCTTCCACACGGGGGACGGATCCATCAGCGGCGTCCGCCAGCTCAGCGGAGATCTCTCCGTTGATCTCCGCTGAGCCGGCGGATGACAGGCCCCTCTCTGCTCACTAAGCGGGGAGGGGCTAAAACGGACAGCGTGTCAGTTTTCATCATCAGATTTCATGCGATCCGATCCGCTGGTCACCGCTGACATCCGACGCTCCATAGACAAGCATTGAGCGTCCGTTTAGGACCGCCAAATAAACTGACAGCGGACCTGAACGGTCCACCCGTGTGAACATGGCCGCTATCAGGAACGGGGGGGGGTGCTGGCGCCACCAAATTGAGAAGGGGGGGAGTGTCGCAAGATGAGAAGCGTGGGGGGTGACCGCAAATGAGAAGCGGGGGGGAGTGTGGCAAGTTGAGAAGCGGGGGGGGGGTGCCGGACTTGAGAATGGGGGGCGCCGCGAATCGAGAAGCTGGGGGCTTAGAGGTGGGGGGCCTTTGGGTGCTGACAAACAAATAAAAAAAGGGGGGATGGCATCGGGCCCCTTAGATGTCGGGGGGGGGGCTTTGGGTGCTGACAGAAAAAAAAAAGGGGATGCATCGGGCCCCATGGGGACCACTGGGCCCCTTAGAGGTTGAGGGGGCTTTGGGTGCTGCCGAAAAAAAAATATATAAAAAAAATATAATAATAATTTAAATAAAAAAAAAAGAAGGGATGCCATCCAGGGGCCCTGGGGACCACCGGGCCCTTAGAGGTGGGTGGGGGGGGGGAGGCTTTGGGTGCTGACGAACAAAACAATTTTTTTGTATAAAAAAAAATATATAAAAAAAGGGGGATGCCATCCGGGCCCCTTACAGGTGTACTGCCTGTACCCCCTGATGGCGTGTGAAAGGGGCCTAAGAGCCATGAGATCAGAGGTAGAAGAGTAGCCAATGGTCAATCCTAATAAGAATTAATTGACAGGTTGATTTGACCTGCAGTTGACCATCTTCTGACTTGAATTTGAACTGCTTCAAGTAGGTTTTGCACTCCAGTAGATTTGTATGGAATGCAAAACCCGCTTGAAGTGTACAAAACCACAGGCCCTTAGGTTGATTTACTGAAGCTGGAGAGTGCAAAATCTGGTGCAGATGTACATGGTAGCCAATCAACTTCTAACTTCAACTTGTTCAATTAAAGGGGTTGTAAACCTTCATGTTTTTTCACCTTAATGCATGACGAAAAAAATGTGTTTAGTTTTGTTTACATTATCTGCTTATTTCATTTAGTTAAATTCGTTGATTCGTTCAATTCGTTTTCGCAATTCGTGTTCAGAATTTTCAAAATATTCTTTGAATTTACCAATTTTTTTTTGAACCGTTAGGCCCGTACACACGTCCGAGAAACTCGACAGGCAAAAACACATCGTTTTGCTCGTCGAGTTCCTTGTGAAGCCGCCGAGGATCTCGGCGAGCCAAAGTTTCCCATTGACTAACGAGGAAATAGAGAACATGTTCTCTATTTGGCTCGACGAGATCCTTGTCTGTTTCCTCGGTGAAAAGTGTACACACGACCGGGTTTCTCGGCAGAGTTTCTTGCTGAATTCTGCCGAGAAACTCGGTCGTGTGTACGGGGCCTCACTGATTACAATTTTCGTGTTCGATTAATCTTTTTTTTTTTTTAATCGATTAGTCGACTAATTTTGATTAATTATAACCGTAATGTCCACACATCTCCCCTAAATGTCCACACATCTCCCCCGTAATGTCCACATCTCCCCCGTAATGTCCACATCTCCCCGTAATGTCCACACATCTCCCCCGTAATGTCCACATCTCCCCCGTAATGTCCACACATCTCCCCCGTAATGTCCACATCTCCCCCGTAATGTCCACATCTCCCCCGTAATGTCCACATCTCCCCCGTAATGTCCACATCTCCCCCGTAATGTCCACATCTCCCCCGTAATGTCCACATCTCTCCCCGTAATGTCCACATCTCCCCCGTAATGTCCACACATCTCCCCCGTAATGTCCACATCTCCCCCGTAATGTCCACACATCTCCCCCGTAATGTCCACATCTCCCCCGTAATGTCCACATCTCCCCCGTAATGTCCACATCTCCCCCGTAATGTCCACACATCTCCCCCGTAATGTCCACACTCCCCCGTAATGTCCACATCTCCCCCGTAATGTCCACATCTCCCCCGTAATGTCCACATCTCCCACGTAATGTCCACACATCTCCCCCGTAATGTCCACATCTCCCCCGTAATGTCCACACATCTCCTCCGTAATGTCCACATCTCCCCCGTAATGTCCACATCACCCCCGTAATGTCTACACATCACCCCCGTAATGTCCACACATCTCCCCCGTAATGTCCACACATCTCCCCCGTAATGTCCACATCTCCCCCGTAATGTCCACATCACCCCCGTAATGTCCACACATCACCCCCGTAATGTCCACACATCTCCCCCGTAATGTCCACACATCTCTGTAATGTCCACACATCTCCCCCGTAATGTCCACACATCCCCTGTAATGTCCACACATCTCCCCTGTAATGTCCACATCTCCCAGAATTGAAAGCACACTCACAGCAGGCAGCAGACTACTAGCCCGCTGCCGGTTGTACCAAGCTGGCCGCGGCTCCGGAGCTAGGCCGAAGCTGCGGCCTTTCCTAAGGGCGAGACCGCAGAGCTCAATCCGCGGATCGTAATCAATAAAATAAATTAACGATTAATCAAAGAATTAATCGTTCATTTCCGCAGCCCTAAATTTTTTAAATGCAAAATAAACAAATCGATAAATGTTCAAATCGGTCGAAAAAAAATTGTATATTGTTTTCGATTCGAATGCAGCAAAGTGAACAAATAAAAGAAAAATCAAATGATTACAATGACTCTTTGGGGGTTATTTACAAAAAAGGCAAATCCACTTTGCACTACAAGTGCAAACTACAAGTGCACTTGGAAGTGCAGTGGCTGTAAACCTGAGGGGTAGAGCTGAAACGAGGGGAAGCTCTGCTGATTTTATTATCCAATCATGTGCAAGCTAAAATTCTGTTTTTTATTGTCCTTGCATGTCCCTGTTGGATCTACAGCGACTGCATCTCCAAGTGCACATTCAGTGCAATTTCAAGTATACTTTGCACTTGTAGTTTGCACTTGTAGTTTGCAAGTGGATTTGCCTTTCGTAAATAACCCCCACAGTCTTTGATTTCAGCAATATGTGTATTGAGAATTTGACTGGAAGTGAGAGTAAATCTCCCCACGGGGACACGGACAGTAATAAAACCCACCCGAGGTTCCGATCCTTCCCTATTCTATCCGAAACGTTTAAAAAGGTTTTCTAAGCATTCCAAAAACTTTGGTTACATTTGAAAATCCATATTTGTGGTTAACTATCCTCTTAAAAGATAAAGCATGAGCAGTTACAGTGAACATTGGATGGTTCTAGTTACGCAAGTTCCTCTAGCCGGGGTCAAGTGCAGGAAAGATATGTATTTATAAATAGACGTGCATTTTACAAGTCACTATCCCTCTGGCATTAAAGGGTTAATAGGCCTTTTCCCAGTAGGACCCGTGCCACTGTCGCCATAGTAACAACCGTCTCTCAATAGATTCTGTCCCACTTTCTAGCAGGTCCCAAATACCGCCACGGATCTTTCCTATTCCTCCTGAACCGCACACACGGGGCCATTAGCTGCTGATATTAATAGTACAGACATTGCAGTTGGTATATAGAGTTAGCCGAAACATGGTGACAACGCTTTCTGGTATAAAGAGAAACGTTTGTGTTGTCCATGGCAACCGCAATCTATCTATCATTTTTTTTTTAGTTAAAGATGACATGTGACTGATTTCTAATGGTCTATACCAGTGTTTCCCAACTCCAGTCCTCAAGGCACACCAACAGGTCATGTTTTCAGGCTTTCCATTATTTTGCACAGGTGATTTGATCAGTTTCACTGCCTTAGTAATTACCACAGCCGTTTCATCTGAGGGAAATCCTGAAAACATGACCTGTTGGGGTGCCCCGAGGACTGGAGTTGAAAAACACTGGTCTATACAGCCACCAATGATGCCATTTCTTACTTTTTGGGGGTTGGTGCATCTGCAGATGGCTGGAGGTCCCATATGAGCGAGACCACCCCCCTGGCAGAGAGTCAGGGCCCTGTGCATCAGAACCTCTGTCTTAAGGCTGGGTTCACACTAAGACATTGCATGTGATTCGTATCGCATTTCTGTGCACATCACATGTAATGTCTGTGCGATGCAAGTTCAGCCATACACTATGGGCCAGATCCACGTAGCGGATCGTAATTTTCGGCAGGCGTAGCGTATCGTATTAACGCTACGCCGTCGCAACTTTGAGAGGCAAGTGCTGTATTCACAAAGCACTTGCCTCTAAAGTTACGGCGGCGTAGCGTAAATGGGCCGGCGTAAGCCCGCCTAATTCAAATTGTGTTGAGGTGGGCGTGTTTTATGTAAATAAACCATGACCCCACGTAAATGTCATTTTTTTTAACGGCGCATGCGCCGGTCGTGGGGGTATCCCAGTGCGCATGCTCGAAATTAACCCGCAACAAGCCAATGCTTACGACATGAACGTCATTCTACGCAAAGCCCTATTCGCGAACGACTTACGCAAACAACGTAACATTTTCAAAATTTGACGCGGGAACGACGTCCATACTTAATATTGAGTACGCCTTATATAGCAGGGGTAACTATACGCCGAAAAAAGCCTTACGGAAACAACGGAAAAAAATGCGCCGGCCGGACGTACGTTCGTGGATCGCCGTATCTAGCTAACCTAGCGGCCAGCGTAAATATGCACCTTAGATCCGACGGCGTACTAAGACGTACGCCAGTCGGATCTAGCCCAGCTTCAGGCGTATCTTGTTTTGTGGATACAAAACAAAGATACGCCGGAGCAAACTAGAAGTTATGCGGTGTATCAATAGATACGCCAGCGTAACTTCTTTGTGGATCTGGCCCTTTGTATGGATGAAATTGTATGTATGTGCACTTCAAAGTATTCAGCTCGCCGAAAATGGCGATTCTGAATACTGTATTTTTTTTTTTAAATGGCGCCATTGGCAGCTGACTTAACCGGAATTGACGTTGTGACGTCGCTTCCGTGCTTACATACAGACTGTAAAGAAGCCCACGCTTCGTTCCAGTCTGTCTCGCCGGAAGTAGCGGCTTGCGGATCGGGTCTCCCGGTGGGACTGGAGGCCTGGTAAGAGCGGCTGAAGGCGGTGTGAGGGGGGAGTGTCCCATACCGCTCCTCCGGGATAACAACCGACTGGCTTTTAGCCGCAACGGTTGTTATCCCTGGAAAGCCGACCGCCCGCTCTAAAAACGGTACCTGCAGCGGCAGGCATCATCCCGGTATAACCCACTGAAGCCGAGCCCGCATACGCTCAGCTCCGAGCGCTCTCCTGGGTGGGGCAGGGCAAGTCGGGATGACATCACCCAACATTGATTTTCCCGGTCGCATGCATTGATGCCACATCGGGGACAACCGAATCGCAATGCATCGATGCAGCGATTAATTTCGACACTCTTAATGTGCATGCACAGCAGCACAGTAAGCGTTGATGTACATGAGTACAGCAGCATAGTCATTCATTTGTATAGTAGGCTGTACGCAGCACCTAAGGGCTATGGGCATGGAAAATCGTCGTATCTTAACTGCATATTTACGCTGGGCGCTAGGGGCGTGTACGCTGATTTACGCCTAGAAATATGTAAATCAGCTAGATACGCCAATTCACGAACGTACGCCCGGCCGTCGCAGTACAGATACGCCGTTTACGTTAGGCTTTTTCTGGCGTAAAGATAAACCACCAAAAACATGGCGCAGCCAATGTTAAGTATGGACGTCTGAACCGCGACAAATTTTTCAAATTTTACGTCGTTTGCGTAACTCGTCCGTGAATGGGGCTGGCCGTAATTTACGTTCACGTAGAAAGCATGATGATTTGCCGACGTCATTTGGAGCATGCGCACTGGGATACGTCCACGGACGGCGCATTCGCCGTTCGTTAAAAACGTAAAATACGTGGGGTCACTAGTATTTTACATAGAACACGCCCCCAACCAGCCCATTTTAAATTAGGCGGGCTTAAGCCGGCCCAGTTACACTGCGCCGCCGTAAGTTTCAGCGCAAGTTCTTTGTGAATACAGGACCTGCGGCTCAAACATACGGCGGCGTAGTGTATCTGAGATACGCTACGCCGGCCAAAATCTACGTGAATCTACCCCTCTATGTACAGCACAATGATGATGTCACTGCTACTTTTACAAGATATCTAGATTTTCAAAGGAATTTGCTGTACAGGAAGTAGATTTCTATCCTTTGTGGCTATTGAGAAATATATTTCAATTAATTAATTTGTGCCCAGAGTTCAGATTTAAATCAATTCTGCATAGTACTTTGTCACATTTACTTACACATCAAACCTCAGGTTTTGCTTCTCTTCGAAGAAGTAGTCCAGCACAAATTTCCGGACAAAGTCTGGATTCAGCGTGTTGTCGATGACCTCTGTCCGTCCAAACTGTTAAAACAAACATAAAAGGCTGTGCTTAGAAATTGTGTAATAGCAGGGAAGGTCTGGGCTGGGGGGGGAAGGGGGGCATTTGCCCCCTGGACTACTCCCAGTTAGATGCATTGGGGTTGATTTACTAAAGGCAAATAGACTGTGCACTTTGCAAGTGCAGTTGCGCCAGAGCTTAGTAAATGAGGTAGGTAAGGTTTCACTTTGCAAAGAGGACCCAATCACGTGCAAGGAAGATTAAAAAAAAAAAGCATTTTTGCTTACACACGATTGGATGATGGAACCCAGCAGTGTAGCCGGGTCTCTACTGTGCATGTGCGAAGTGTGCTGCGCTCTCTCAATGACCTGGCAGAAGGGGAGGGAGGAGGAGGGAGGCCGAGCTGCTGACGTACTTCTACGTGGCCCGGTCTTCTGGAAGTGGGGACAGGCCCCCAGTGCTTCAGGACAGAAGTGCTAACCACTTATCACTTTTTCTTTCTGGTGTGATATTTTTTGGTGCTGAATTTGAAATGCCCTTTAAAATGCCATGCACTAAGGAACCGGGATCAAGTTGTAGACAAACGGCAACTAATTTAGAGCATCCCCTGGAAGATTAAAAACAGACAGTTAAGATTGGCGCATGGGGTCACAATGCCATGGATCATCATGGTATGAGCAGGATGGACATATGTTCTCTAAGTGTTAAGAAAATCCGTGCTAGATTACACTTGAGGAGAGGCTGCCGACAGAGCAGAACACCCACTAGACATGACAGTAATTAAACTCTATGGCCTCGTACACACGACCGTTTTCCTCGACAGAATCCATCAAGAAACTTGGTGGCAGAGCTTTTTTGCCGAGGAAAACGGTCGTGTGTATGTTTTTCGTTGAGAAAACTGTCGTGGATCTCGATGAGAAAAAAAGAGAACAAGTTCTCTCTTTCCTCGTCGGGGGTCTCAATTTCCTCGTCGGGTTTCTCGTCAGGCTGGTTTTCAACGAGAAACACGTTTGTGTGTATGCTTAGAAACCCGCACATGCTCAGAAGGGTGGCGCCAGGGTGCCGTTGTACGTGTTTTACGTCAGCGCGTTTGAGAACGACGAGATTTTGTCTTGACAGTGTGTATGCAAAGAAAGCTTGTCAAGATTCTCGACAAGCCTAACAAGGAACTCATCGAGGAAAACAATGTTTCATTTACGACAAGTTCCTCGGTCGTGTGTACGAGGCCTATTACCCTCTCTACAGACATCTCTCGGCATGACCTGACACTAGAGACAAAGGGGGTGTGTATTTTTTACAATGTGTAATGTGTTTATTTACTTTTTTTTAATTTGGCATCGATCTCCGCCCCCGTGCGTCGTAACGTCACAGGGAACGGAGCTCGGCGGCACTGTGTGAATCGAGCGAGGACACCGCTCGATCACACAGCGAAGAGGCATCGCAAGATCCAGGGACAAGGTAAGTAATTCCCTGCCTGTGGATGCTGCGAGGCGATCCCGAGTCTGGCTCGGGGTTACCGCTTTTGGTTCTGAAATTCCACCCCGAGCCAGACTCGGGCTTACTGGGCACTTAATCCCCCTTCCTGCCCAGACCAATTATCATCTTTCAGCGCTCTAACTCTTTGAATGACTGTACCCAAATTAAATTTTTATAATTTTTTTCCCCACAAATAGAGCTTTCTTTTGGTAGTATTTGATCACCTCTGTGGTTTTTATTTTTGTTAAAAATAAATTAAAAACATACAAAATATTTTATTTATTTTTTAATATTTTTTTTATATTTTGTTATAAAATTTTGCAAACAGGTAATTTTTCTCCTTCACTGATGTACGCTGATGAGGCTGCACTGATGGGCACCGATAGGCTGCACTGATGGGCAACGATATGCTGCACTGATGGGCACCGATAAGGCAGCAAGGGTGGGCACTGATAGGCAGCACTGGTGGGCACTGATAGGTGGCACTGGTGGGCACTCAGAGGTGACACTGGGAGGTGGCACTGATGGGTGGCACTGAAGGGCATTGATAGGTGGCACTGGTGGGCACTCTGAAGTGGCACTAATAAGTGGCACTGATAGCTGGCAGTGATGGGCACTGATAGGTGGCAGTGATGGGCACTAATGGGTGGCAGTGATGGGCACTAATGGATGGCAATGATGGGCACTGATAGGCAGCACTGCTAGGTGGCACTGATGAGGCACTGGTTGGCACCACTGGTGGGCATTGAAAGGTGGCACTCATGGGCATTGATATGTGGCACTGGTGGGCACTGCAGGTGGCACTGGCAGGTGGAAATGGCAGGCGGTAATTGTGGGCATAGATGAGGCAGAGTCCAGCGATCGGTCCCCGGAGCTGAAGAACGGGGAGAGCTGTTCTTCACTGTGGCGCAGTGATCGACCGTGTGTTCCCATATATAGGGAATCACAATCGATGACGTCAAACCTACAGCCACACCCCCCTACAGTTAGAAACAGACATGAGGTCACACATAGCCCCATCAGCGCCCCCTTGTGGTTAACTCCCAAACTGCAATTGTCATTTTCACAGTAAACAATGCATTTTAAATGCATTTTTTGCTGTGAACATGACAATGGTCCCAAAAATGTGTCAAAATTGTCCGAAGTGTCCGCCATAATGTCGCAGTCACGAACAAAATCACTGATCCCCGCCATTAGTAGTAAAACATATTTTTTTTATAAAAATGCAATAAAACTATCCCCTATTTTGTAAATGCTATAAATTTTGTGCAAACAAACCGATAAACGCTTATTGCGATTTTTTTTATACCAAAAATAGGTAGAAGAATACGTATCGGCCTAAACTGAGGATTTTTTTTTTATATTTTTGGGGGATATTTATTATAGCAAAAAGTAATATTGCATTTTTTTTCAAAATTGTCGCTCTATTTTTGTTTATAGCGCAAAAAATAAAAAACGCAGAGGTGATCAAATACCACCAAAAGAAAGCTCTATTTGTGGGAAAAAAAGGACGCCAATTTTGTTTGGGAGCCACATCGCACGACCGCGCAATTGTCAGATATAGCGACGCAGTGCCGAATCGCAAAAACTGGCCGGTCCTTTAGCTGCCTAAAGGTCCGGGTCTTAAAGAGGAGTTCCACCTAAAAATGGAACTTCCTCTTAACCCACTCCTCACCCCCTTACATGCCACATTTGGCATGTCATTTTTTTGGGGGGGGAGTGGGGGCTTCAGGAGAAGGGGACTTCCTGTCCCACTTCCTCCTTCCGCTGAGGGGCTGCAAAGGCGATTAAGCTTAATCGCCTTTTGGCAGCCCCACCCTGTAGGCGATCGCCTAGGACACGTGACAGGTCCTAGGCGATCGCCTGTCCAATCAAACAGCGCAACTTTTTCTCTTCCATGTCACACAAGGACAAGTCGATCCAATGAGGGGATGATCAGATTTGCCGATCTTTTGACAGTTAAAATAGTTCATGTATTTCGTTAACTTCCTGTTTTTAGTTCTCCTTTTAGTAAGTTTACTGATCTTTTTTCCCTATGAAGCCTTGATTTGTGTATTAATATTTAAGTAGCTGGTTGGTGACTCATATTGAAAACAATACAAGCCATATTGCGATCAGCTGTATCTATGCCGCTGGCATTGTGACAGTTTTGTACATGCGATCGATGCCGTTGTTGTTGGTCAATCCTGATTACTACGGGACCAGAGTCCGCTCTGGCGACTCTTCATTGCCTGCTTTAAGGAAAACAATGCAGTTTATTGTTCTCTCCCTCGCGGTTATGTTTATTGCAATGGGCACTCTTCCAGCTTTTCATAAAATCATCACTTTTAAGTACTGCCATCTCGGCCATCTGCGTTGCATTCTGTGGCAGAACTGAGATTAACGTGCCCCCCTTTTTATCTGTAATCCCGGCTGCGCCGTGTTTAGTCCTCCAACCTTCCGTCTGTCTGTTTACTAGGTCTTATGTCTCCCACTCCTCTATTGCTTTCTTTACTTTGCACTGTGTTCCTGTGGATTTATTCCAGTACTACGATGCACAGACCAATATCCATAGCAGCCTATGCACATGACACCTGTAAAAGCTGGTTGTAGAACCCATGCCATTTACAGTAGGGTGACCAGATATCCCCGGTTTCTGGGGGACAGTCCCCGGATTGAGGACACTGTCCCCAGACCAAGTCTGTCCCCGGTTTTGTCCCCTGATTGGATTTGAACAGGGGCTGGGGCAATTTCAAAGACAGCCAGTTCGGAATAATAATAAAAAAAATAATTCCGAGTTACACCCCCCCGCTCTGCCACTCCTACTAGCTTAGGGGGTGTATTTTTTCCATTAACTGTGCCCCTTTCTGATGATCATGTGCTGGCCGGAGCAGAGGGAATATTTCTTCAGTTTCGGGTGCATGCCCATTCAGCTCCACTTGCATGTTCTTGTCACTGTTCTTATTTCATAAAATAATTTGATACGCATGTAACATACGTATACATAAACGCCGTATCAATCACATTGCTTGTAGCTTCAGTTATACTCCAGTTATAACCCCCCCCCCCCCATCAAGGTTCCTCGCTGATGCCGTTTTCCATTTATGGGGACTGTTAATCCAGCATCACATGTTAGCCCTCGCCATCCGGTTCCTTTCACTCCAGTCTTTTGGATCCTGAGAGAACCCCTCTGCTGGCTGCCCAATGGGAATTCCTTAAAGTGTTTGTATACCCTCTCTGCCCACTTGCACCTACAGGTAAACCTACATTGAGGCCTCGTACACACGACCGAGGAACTTGTCGTAAATTAAACATCGTTTTCCTCGACGAGTTCCTTGTTAGGCTTGTCGAGAATCTTGTCAAGCTTTCTTTGCGTACACACTGTCTCCTCGTTCTCAAACGCGGTGACGTACAACACGTACAACGGCACTATAAAGGGGAAGTTCCATTCCATTGGAGCCACCCTTGGGGCTGCTTTTGCTAATCTCATGTTACTGCGTGTTAAGTAAAAGTTTGGTGAGAGACGATTTTTTTCAGTCTGTTACAGCGTGACGAATGTTCTATCTCCATTACAAACCCTACTTTTACCGAAGGCACGCTCCCATCTCATACTTTATTCTGAGCATGCGCGTGTTTCTAAACATACACACGAACGTGTTTCTCGTCGTAAACCAGCCCGACGAGGAAATTGAAACTCCCGACGAGGAAAAAGAGAACTTCTTCTCTTTTTTCTCGTCGAGATCCACAACAGTTTTCTCGACAAAAAACGTACACACGACCGTTTTCCTCGGCAAAAAAGCTCTGCCACCAAGTTTCTTGATGGATTCTGTCGAGGAAAATGGTTGTGTGTACGAGGCCTGAGGCTTACCTGTAGGTGCTTGCAATATCTCCTTAACCTACATGGTTAAGGAGATATTTGCAGAAAAGCGGGCGCAGGCGCACTAAGCACGGCAGCTTTTGAATGGGAGCCTGCCGGAAACTGCCGTAAATGTGCGCATGCGCAGGGATCGTGCCGTTCGGCGCGCAAGCGTGGGAGTGACTTTATCGCCGCTCCCAGCCAGTCACAACGCCGGAGCAGCGATACCCGGAAGTCACTCCGGCTATCATGGCGGCGACGGAGGACGTGTCCGAGGACCGCTGCAGGGGATTCGATCTAAGGTAAGTAATTGATAATAAGCTAGTATGCTAGTCATACTAGCTCATTATGCCTTTGCCTTGCAGGTCTTTTTTTTTTAAGGGTTATACAAGCGCTTTAAAGGGTTCTTCTTTCATGTGTTCACATATGCTGTTTGAGTAACGTGAGCATATGGAAAGAAGAACCCTTACAGGAAGTAAACAGAAAAGGAGCTGGCGCTGGACGACCCAGTGATCAGATAGAGGGGGAGCGGGTGACAGGAGGGGTTAAAAGGGGGTTCATTTTACCCGCAGAACTGTGCTTTAAGAAAAATAAATCATAATTGATCCTGCACTTAAGAATTAATATTTTTTTTTACTAAATCTGTAATATCTATTGCATGTTTTCTTTTTTCAATAGTGATATATATATATATATATATATATATATATATATATATAATATATACATATATTACACACACACATACATATATATATATATATAATATATATATATATATATATAGTATATCGTATCATATTTACGTAATGTAGCTGTCATTTGGGCAAAGTAATACAAAAAGGAAAAGCAAAAATACTCTTAACATGCATACTACCAAAACAAATGACTAATCAAAGACTGAGCAGGTGCTGCGAGACATCGGCCAGATATAACTACGTTTCTTCCAAATGTTCGAGCTGTCTTCAGTTTAAATCTGTTTGCAGTACTAACAAGAAAGGGAATCCCATAAGGGGGGGAATCCCAGCCAAAAAAATTAAGTGTGCCGGGCGGCAATCTCTGGCCACTTGCTGAGAAAAAATGGGAGATTCTTGTTAAAGAAGAGGCAGCCTACACCCGAGCAGATGGTAGAGGATGGTGAGCAAGTCAATGCTCCATCCCTGCAGAGCGCTAATGATAACAACATACAGCCCTATAATCTGTGACGGGAGTCCCTTTTGGGCATAGGATGACTGAGAACTGATATCTCGATTACATGAGATGGGACATTAATGATAATTCATGTTTTGCAGGATATCTTGGAATATTACAGTTTGGTTAATTCCGTCCACAACAGGTCAATAGAATGCCTCCTTCAATGCTTAACATGTCTATGTTAAGCATGTTATGTTATGTTATGTTGAGATGCTAATACTGTTTTGTGTCTATTGTACTAATTAAGTCTGTAAAGGTCAGATGTCCAACTTTTAGGTGGTAACCGAGTCTGGCTTCTGAAAGACATTCCATTGTGTGATGCTAAGACACTGTTTTGTGTGAAAAGTCTATTGATGATAGATGTGAATGTGACTGAGCACCCTCTAAAGGTCAGACGACTGTGTATTGTGTATCAGGTGTGAATAGCTTATTGTCAGAGACAGAACGTCTGACATAGGAATGTGTATTTATGCAGGTGAATAGCTTATTGTCGGATTCAGGACGTCGGTGGATAATTAACTCATCTGAATGTCATTATCTAAAAGAATGTGTATGAAGCCCATTGTGTGATGTGGTGGGTGGAGTGTGGTCTTTGTTCCTGTAACATGTAGCATGCTTTGTAACTGTATATAAGAAAGCTAAGGTACCATTAAAAGTATTAATTAGTTTGACTCAGAAACGGAGCTTGTCTCGTTATTTCTGGGGAATTGATATGGATCGTGTCTGCTGGCTTGTCGGACTGTCGGATAAGCTGTCTTGGGTTGGTGGAATGGAAGATCGTAAACAGTGGTGACCTTACAATATCCAAGGCTTTTTTCCAGCAAAACGTGGCACCCCCAGCACAGATGTATGCAGTGGCAAGTGTTGTTGGGGCATGCGGAGGGTCTATTGTTGCTGCTGCTGGGATATATATTGTCACTGGGGGGTTGCTGGTGGTCTCTGTTTTTTTTTTCTTGCATGTGATTTGGTATTCTATGCAAAGTGAGGCTTCATCTCATTTACTAAGCCCCATAACAACTGTACTTGCAACGTGCACAGTCTATTTGCCTTTAGTAAATCAACCCCATAGAGTTCAGTTTTAAACAAAATGTCCCTAAAGAGTGTACCAATGTGTGTGTGGTGTAGACATTGGAGTGTAAGCTCTTTTGGCAGCAGGAAATCATGTGAAAAAGTTCAGAGTGCTGTAAAATATGTCTATATTATATAAACCTGGAAAGCAATATTAAATACTGTAAGAGTATAATTAGTTAAATAGGGCCAGATAGGAAAGAGGGCGATGAATAGATCAATTTAGTTTTTCAGGCTGTTGTGACCGTAGTGAAATTTCCCAGTAGATGATGAACTCATTTAGCATGTTATTGCTTTATACACCTCGTGCTCAAGTTCATTAGTAGATATTATCTGCTAGGCCAAGGTAGTCTGTTATCAAGGCATTTAATGCAAAGAAAAGTCTCTGAGTAATCAGTTATCTGCAGCACTGCCAGACAGTTCCTGGAGTGCTGACAAATCCATAACAATGATGGCTACAGACTAAACTCAACATTCAGTAAGGAACATCCCTTAATAATCACTGTTTACTTCTTATGGTTTTGGATACAAATGAAAAAAAATCTGATTTTGATGTCTGTCATTGGTGGTCAGTGGGAAGTGTGCTCCTTACATTGGTGGCCAGTGGGAAAATTGCATCTTACATTGGTGGTGAGCGGGAACAGTGGGCCTGATCCACAACGAGCGGGTGTAACTTAAATATTCCGATTTAAGTTACACCGCCGCAAAATCTCTACCTAAGTGCCCGATCCACAAAGCACTTACCTAGAAATTTTGAGCGGTGTAACTTAAATCCGTCCGGCGCAAGGCGTTCCTAATTTAATGGGGCGAGTCCCATTTAAATTAGGCGCGCTCCCGCGCCGGACGTACTGCGCATGCTCCCGACGTCATTTTCCCGACGTGCTTTGCGCGGTTTTACGTTGCGCCGGGTTTTTGAGAATAGCAAAGGGCGAAAACAAAAAAAAACGAGTTGCGGCGGGAAAAAAAAAATTAAAAAAAAAAAATGACAGTGACGCGGGGTAGAAGGGTCTACTTTTACAAGGTGTAAACAGTTTAGGCCTTGTAAAAGCAGCCCTAATTTTGCGACGGCAAACTAATACTTACGGAGAAAAAATGAAGCGTAAAAGCTTCGTGGATCTCCGTAAGTGCTAATTTGCATACCCAACGCTGGATTTCGACGAGAAATGCCCCAGCGGTGGATGCGGTACTGCATCCTAAGATCCGACAGTGTAAGTCCCTTACACATGTCGGATCTTCTGCCTATCTATGTGAAACTGATTCTGTGGATCAGTTCCATAGATAGAAACAGGGATACGACGGTGTATCCCTTTTGAGGATCAGGCCCAGTGCTCCTTATATTGGTGGCCAGGAGGAACAATGCTCCTTACATTGGTGGTCGGTGGGAAGAATACTCCTATAGGAGGTTATCAACTAGCCATAGGAGAATGCTCCTTACTTGGGTGATCATTGGGAACAATGGGCCAAATTCACATAGAATTACGTTTCTCCTGGGCAACGTAACGTATGTGATTTACGTTACACCGCCGCAGGTTTACAGCGTAAGTGCCTGATTCTCAGAACTCTTACCTGTAAACTTGCGGCGGTGTATCGTAAATGCGCTCGGTGCAAGCCCGCCCAATTCAAATGGGGCGGGCACCATTTAAATTAGGCACGTTCCCGCCCTGAACGTACTGCGCATGCTCTGTCGGGTAAATTACCCGACGTGCATTGAGCTAAATGACGTCGCACGGAGGTCATTTGTTTTGACGTTAACGTAAATGGCTTCCAGCGCCATTCGCAAACGATGTTGTTTTTTAAATTTCGACGCAGGAACGACGGCCATACTTAACATGGCTTAGGACAACTAGGGCTCAGCCCTAATTTTACGCGGCGTAACTCGACGGAAACAACGTAAAGTTAGATCGACGGCCAGCGCGGACGTTCGGGAATCGCCGTAACTATTCATTTGCATCTTCTACGCCGACCGCAATGGCCTCGCCACCTAGCGGCCGGCCTAGAATTGCATCCTTAAGATCCGACAGTGTAATTCAATTACACCTGTCGGATCTTAGGGCTAGCTATGCGTAACTGATTCTATGAATCAGTCGCATAGTTAGGACGGCCGGAACACAGAGATACGCCGTCGTATCAGGAGATACGCCGTCGTATCTCTTTTGTGAATCTGGCCCAATGCTCCTTACATTGGTGATCACTGGGAAGAATGCTCCTTACATTGGTGCTTAATGGGGAGAATGCTCTTTACATTGGTGATCATTACGAAGAATTCTCCTTGCATTGGTAGTCATTGTGAATAATGCTCCTTACACTGGTGATTAATGGGGAGAATGCTCCTTACACTGGTGATTGATGGGGAGCACACTCTTTACATTGGTGATCAGTGGGAAGAATGTTCCTTACATTGGTGATCATTGGGAAGAATGCTCCTTACATTGGTGATTGATGGGGAGAATGCTCTTTACATTGGTGGTCACTGGGAAGAATACTCCTACATTGAGGATCATTGGGTAGAATACTACTTACATTGGGGATCATTGGGAAGAATGCTCCTTACATTGGTGATCATTGAGAACAATGCTCCTTACATTGGTGATCATTGGGAAGAATGTTCCTTAAATTGGTGATTAATGGGGAGAATGCTCGTTATATTGATGGGCATTGAAAAAGAGTGCTCCTTACAGTGGTGATCAGAATGCCCCCGCAACTAAAAAAAATCATTGGTGTCATAGCACTGTGGCATTGGATGTGCACCAGAACTAAACTGGCACCATCATATTGGGGGGGGGGGGGCCTGGTTGAGAATGGCTGGACTAGCTGGTGTGCACAGACTTGTCTTCAAATTGCAATATGTTGACATTTGTTGATTATGTGCATGTTCACTTAAGTGTAGACGTAGAAAAAGTATAACATATATCAAGATTTGTTTTCAGTGCCTTACAGTTATTAGGATGAATATTAAGATGATGGTAAGAAGACGGAAATGAAGGTAAATAATAGAAAATACATCTGAAACTTATTTCCTTTTTTGAAGAGCTTATGAGGACAACATAATCTATCTGAACACCGCAGAGAAATAAGAAAGGGATTTACTTTGTAATTGAAATCTAAGGGGGTCCCACACCTCCTGCTGTGTCTATAAAAGTCAGTATATATCCGGATAGGAATCCAGCAACAAGCAGGATGCCCTTATATTGAGCTGCGGGTGGGTAGAGCTGGGAGCATACTGGCATCCACAAGCAATACAAGAACCAGTTGCCTGGATTTTCCCAAAACCCATAATATCACCTTTTAGTTGACTTAAAGGAGTTGTAAAGTATCAAGGTTTTTCACCATAATGCATTCTATTCTTTACTTACCTGAACTCAATCTTTCCAGGGACGAGAATGAGCCCAGCTGCTCCAGCCGCTGTTTTGGGTCCTCATTGGATAGATTCATAGCAGCATTAGCCATTGGCTCCCGCTGCTGTCAATCAAATCCAGTGACACAGGAGCTGGGGGTGGGGCCGAGTCCTGCTGTCTGTGTCAATGGACGCAGCAGCAGGACTCGGGAGCGTGCCCACACGGGTGCCCCCATGGAATGCAGCTTTTTCTGTAGGGCTACTCAATAAGGAGGAGGAGCCAGGAGCACCACCAGGGGACCCCAGAAAAGGAGGATCGGGACGCTCTGTTCAAAACCCTTGCACAGAGGAGGTAAGTATAACATGTTTGTAAAGTTTTTTTTGTTTTTTTTTTGTTTTTAAATAACAATCACTTTTCCTTTAAACTTACAAGTCTACGGAATACATTCCTTTACCATACTTAAACAAGAAGTATGTTTTTTTTTTTTTTTGGCTAGTCATACTTACCTCAGTGGATGCAGCATCAGACTGATGCTGCATCTGTCCCCCGGCATCTCTGCACTGAGAACCAAGCCACCGAGCACCACCGATGGCTCGGTTCTCACTCCTCCCTGAGCGGAGCGATGCTGACTGTCAGTCAGCATTGCTTCTGCTCTACTTCTCCGCACTCATTGGAGCACTGAGCCATGAAGGGGCAGGGAGAGGCCGTCTTAGCAGCTCGCTGAGACGCTGAGACTTCCATCAATCAAGGCAGCTGGCAGATCCAAACTGCCTCGAAATTTTTTTTTAAAGTCAGCAGCTACTAACACTGTAGCTGCTGACTTTTAATAAGGACACCTACCTGTCCTAGTCACCAGCGATGTCGGCCCCCCGCCAAGGCCGATCCTCGATCCTGGCAGCTCCAGGCGCCACCATCCACATTAAGGGAAACAGGCAGTGAAGCCGTGTGGCTTCACTGCCCGTCTCCTACTGCGCATGCGCGAGCAGCGCTGCGCTTTTTGAACGGGCCGGTTGCTTTCTGGGATACACACAGTTCCCAGAATGCAGCGCGCCCCATTCACAAGAAGAAACCGAGTGTAGGACGAGGAAGAGAATCAACCGTGGAGGATGAAGAGGCAGATTCGGGACTTCCGCATAGCAATAGCTATTTCGGGTAAGTAAAACATTTTATTTATTTTTTTATTATTGTAGTAAAAAAAAATTTCAGGGTGGAACTCCACTTTAAGTCCAGGAGAGAAGCCGGTACAACTGTGCAAGTCTAAATTTGGAGTTCAGCTTTAAACTGGTATAGCTGACCCCAGTATATACGGCCACAGCAAAAACTTTTATGAATTCTGCAAGAGCGGGATAAAACTGCATCAGAGTAGCGACATTCGATGTGGAAACTGGAGGAATTTTATCTTTCACATATCCTGCATAATAAACGTGCCCCAGTTTCCATGTTGTGATCCCTGGATTACACTGAAAGACTGCACAGGGAGCAAAGCTCATTATATTTCCAGGAATCTATAGTGCCGGGTTACACACTAGATTTTGCTTAAAGTTTCTATCTGGGTAAAATAAAAAAAGATAAAAAAAACATATGTCGCACATCTCTGCAATGAACTACTTCCCATAAACACTGCAAGTACAGAAAATTACCTGTTGGTCTGCCAGAGACTTATTTTTTCACCTCTGCCCAGTTCTTCCCTTCTGGACTACAGATCCCTTCCACCTATACAAGGCCGTGATAAGGGGGCGGGGGCAGGAGGGGCCGCTGCCCTAGGCTTTGTCCTCTCATTCAAGCTTGGGGGGATGAGATTGATGTTGGGAGCAGGGGCGAACTGACCATTGGGACTTTCAGGCACTGACCGAGGGCCCCATGCCACGTTTTATAAGCTGTGCGCACTGTGGGGGGGGGGGGAATAAACTATTTTCATATTAATGGGTTTAGTAACACTTTAAGGCAAATCTCCCCAATGGGACGATAAGGGCAAAGATAAACCTTACAGGGGTTATAACCCTCCCTTACACTATCCAAAATGAAAAAATAAATGCTTGCCTATAGTTCCACTTTAAAGGATCTGTAAAGCTTTGTTTTAAAAAACAAATAAAAATAATAGATAACAAATATGTTATAATTACCTCCTCTATGCAGTTGGTTTTGCACAAAGTGGCCCCAATCCTCCTCTTCTGGGGTCCCTCAGCGGCGCTCCTGGCTCCTCCTCTTCTCGAGTGCCCCGTTGAAAAGCCGCTCTCCCTCGGAGGGACTCATGTGGGCGCGCTCCTGCTGCTGCGTCCATTGACATAGACAGGAGGACTCGGCCCCGCTCCCCCTCCCGTGTCATTGGATTTGATTGACAGCAGCGAGAGCGAATGGCTGCGCTGCTATAAACCTATACAATCAGGACCTGAGACAGCGGCTGGAGCTGGTGTGCTTGTCCCCTTTGTTTTAAACCCTGGGTTCAGGTAAGTAAAAGAGGGGCTCTGGGGGGGGGGGGGTGCTGCATCACAGGAGGTTTTTCACGTATTGTAACAGTCACCACCGTTTACGACCTTCCATCAACTACGACAGCTTATCGGACACTCCAACACTCCAACCATCCAACAGACATCAGACATCCCATTTCCCAGAATAACGAGACTTGCTCTGTGTTCTGGTTTCAAATGCAAGACAACTTTAATGGTTGGCTCTCAAGTTTATATACAGTTCAAGCATGAAAGGAACAATCAAACTCTCCACCCACCCATCACACCCTGGGGGGGCTTCAATACACCCTCAGATGGCTTATTGCTAAACATTCCAGACTTCTTGGCGCTGGTCTATAATTATCATGACCTAATCACTGCACCTGAGAAGTCACATCCCTTCATTAACCGAATTCAAACAAAACACCATCACACAATGAATTCTCCTCAATCCACATCTTAGACAGACGTTCTGTCTCCGCATACAGCTTGACAAGTTCCATTCCACACACAAAACAGTATTTAGCATACATAATGAGAGATCCTGGACCAGACTTAATTAGCATGTCAACAGTCTACACAGAGAGATGAGTCATAGAATAAACCAACACTATGCAATATCTCCTGCAATATGAGCTATCAGTAATGTCCCCTGTCCTGTAATTTAGGATATAATTTCTCAGTCACCTTATGGCCCTATCGGACATAAGGTGACCCTAGACATAAGACTCCTTGGTGATGCCAGTACAGGAGTACCCCTCATTCTTCCAAAGTCTCTGTTTGTCACTGGTCATTCCGTTACACCTATCATAAGGTAAAAGACCTCAAGGTTTTTTTTAATAGGGCTGTGCTGCAAATGCCCCACAACCGTGAGCAAATGCATACCATTGCAGGGCCGTACTCTGGCATATAGAGGGTTAAAATTGACGCCTAAAGTCGGCACAGCTTCACCTCAATTACTAAGTGCATTTTTAGTTTAGTTTAACCTCTTCAGCTCCAGAATCCTAGAAACGTACCCGAAACTTTATTGTGAAATGAAAAAAATCTTGAATGTTGTGTTTAATAAATGTTTTCTTTCTGTAATAGAGATTTGAATTCTTAAGTCTTCTTCCTTGAAGGGATGTCAAGCAAAACCGACAGCCAGGCACCTTCAGAGGGATGTTCATCAGACCG
Source organism: Rana temporaria (assembly GCF_905171775.1). Taxonomy (NCBI): domain Eukaryota; kingdom Metazoa; phylum Chordata; class Amphibia; order Anura; family Ranidae; genus Rana; species Rana temporaria. The sequence continues at coordinate 20,522,731 of NC_053495.1, forward strand.
TGCCCAATCCTTCTCAGTGGGTAATTACTTGTGAAAAGACCTGGCACCTTTCACATGACAAATCCCTCCCCAAGTTTGGGTAGAAGCCATTTCATCACAACTTTCCACGTTTTGCAGATGCTCCTTGTTCTACGAAAAATCCAGAATCCTCCAAGACTATTTACAGTCCGGTTCAGAAGGAAAAATGTAATAAAAATTGATAAAAAGGCTAGATTTACACTTTGGGAGGGGGCTGTGTGTTTTGCCCCCCCCCCCTTGTCCCTTCCCTCCAACTGCTCCCCCTAAGGCAGCAAATAGGGGTGTAGACATGCATAGCATAGCATTGCAGCAAAAATGATCCCCCCATCAACTGAATGTGGCTGTGCTGCAACCGCATGCAATGCAGGGATGTGGGTTTTTAGGGGTTAAAGCAGAAAGTAAGGAGGCAACATAACACCTCCTCACTAGACATGTGCAGAACAAAAAAACTTTTTTTGTTTCAATTCGTTATTTAAATAATTTTGTTTTATTAAACCGTTTAATTAATTTTTGGAATTTGTTTCATTTAATTTATTTGTTTTTGACTTTGATTTGAATTCTCCAAAAATTCCAATCGACATTTAAATTGGAATTGACATTTGAATTTATTCTATTTGAAATTCGAATTTCAGAAGATGGTTATATTCTTTCTATTTCATTTTATTGTTTTTTCTATTTTATTTTTTTCTATTCTTTTCTATTCTATTTCCTTATTTTCCATGATATTTTATTCCATCTTGTTCTGTTTTACTAAAAAAAATTCTATTCCTTTATTTTCTATTTTATTTTATTCCATTCTCTTATATTATATTATGTTCTGTTTTACTCTATTTTATTATTGTATATTATATTCCTTTATTTTCTATTATATTTTATTCTATTCTTGTTTTCAAATTCAAATTCTAATGCCGTGTACACACCATCACTTTATGTGATGAACAAAAAAACGACGTTTTTCAAAACGTCAATTTAAATGACTGTGTGGGGGGGGGGGGGTGAACGTTGTTTTATGTCTTGTGAAAAACGACCAAAAAAAATTGAAGTATGCTTCAATTTTTTGTGTCGTTTTTCAAATCTTCGTTTTTTGTGTCACAAAAAATCACCGTGTGTAGGCTAAAACGAAGTTTAAAACTATGTTTTTAAACCCGCGCATGCTCAGAAGCAAGTTGTGAAGCAAGCTTCAATGGAAAAGAGTGCTGAACGTAACCCTGCTTTGCTAGAGCATTTTGAAAAAACGATGGTGTGGAGGCAACGTCGTTTTTGAAAATTGAAGTTTCAAAAACGTCGTGTTTTTTTCATCACATAAAGTGATGGTGTGTACACGGTATAATTGTTTTTTTTAATTAAATTTGAATTAGATTTTGGCCAAATTTTGGTTCATTATTTTGCATTTTGTATTACTTTTTTGCATTTGTTTAAATCCATTACTAATGTAATTCAGAAATTCTGGTGCCGGCATCCCAGCAGTTACATTGAGTAAAACAATACCAAAATACAGGTCTGAAGAAAAGAAAGGCAAAATGGTCCTGCACAGGGGAACCAAACATCACATTTCACGTAAATACAAAAACAAAACACTTTTTCAAAGTGTAAAAGCAAATAATAGAAGCATCCGGCATAAGTGCCAGAAGTGGGAATGAATAACTGGACTCGGAGGTCCAATACATGGTGAGACTAACCAAAGAAAGGGGGGGGGTGTTATAGGGGAGCGACAGGGTAGGAAAAAAAGGGGGAAGAAAAGGGATGTAGAACTAGGCCAGGGAAGGAGAAACAGTCAAGACAAGAATGGAAAAGAAGGAGGTGTAGTCTTGGACAAGAAAAGAGCCTGCGGGTTGGGTGGTATATTAGAACGGTTCGCGAATACCCAAGCTGGTTTGGGGCAGAGTGGGGAGAGCATAGGACCATCATGGGTTCCACACTTTAAGGAACTTAGCATGAGCACTGGTCATCTTCTCATTATCTAGTCAAAATGCTCTTCACCTCTGCAAAACCAACCAAGGGCTTCCACCAAGCTCTAGCAAAAGCGTGTTTTGCAGCAATAAAGAGGTAGGTGGCCAGCTTTTGTTGGTATGAGTAGAGGCCAAGGAGGGGACAGTGGAGAAGTGCACGTCGGACGTCTTTGTGGAAGGGTACATGAAAAAGGGTTGAAAGGAGGCCATAGACCCTAGACCAGAATCCCACCAATCGTAGGCAAGACCACCAAATGTGAATCTCGTCTCCATGTTGTCCACATCCCCGGAAGCATCTATCATTGTATGATGGGTTTGAATGACCAATACCAGCGGATGAGAACCTTATAGGCTGCGGTTACATTACCTTGAGCAGCAAATAGTGTAATTGTTGCATAAACCCAAAAATCAGGACTGGTTCTCTTTAAATGTTCATACTAATTACATGAGAAGTAAAAAAACTGTAGCTTTTATTCAGGATTGGATTGCAATGCTGCTGATCATAGATATACATGATGCAAGGCACGTACTATAAACAGTATCTATTTTCATCTATATCCCATGAAAGGGACACATAAACCAATAAGTGCAATCTCCCTCCGTATTGCTCTGCTCCGGTACCCTGTGTAATCTTGTAAAGTGCTTCACACATGGCTGACAGTTTATAAGCAAAGTTACGTGATGAAATTTCAGCATGTGCCCAAAGCGAGTTAAAGTGGATCAGTGACCGGTCGTACAAGATGTTCTTTCCCCAGCATTAAATCACATTTTGAGAAAAGCAATTGGATATATTTACTTACTTCTGTCCATTCTTTGTTGCCGATCCCTTGTAAGTACAAGACCACCACTGCAAGAGAAAAGGAAAATGTCACAAGAAGGCCAAGAACACCTGGAAAACCTAAAGTCGGCCAAAATTTTTGCCATTGCTTAGTTTTGGATGGAGTAGAGAAGGGTTGAAGCCAAACTCTAGGCCAGTGGTTCGCAACCAACAGGCTGTGCGCCTCTATCGGGCCATTGTCATCATACTCCCCAGCCTCCATCCAGCTGCAGATCCTCTAACCTCCTACAGTCCTTCCAGGGCCCACCTGGGAGCCCTTAGCCCCCACAGTGTTCTCCAGCCCCCTGCAATGCTCTGCAGCCATCAGCCCTCCATAGTGCCCCAAACTTTCAAAAGTGCCCCACAGTGCTCCCCAACCTCGCTCAAAGCACCTGAGTCCCTGCAGTGCCCTCAAAACTCCCACAGTTCCTATGCAAAACCCACAACCGCCTCCAGAGAGTTGCCTCTAGAAACCTCATCCCCTACAAGGCCCCCACCACAATGTCTGCTGCCGAGTCCCCTAACCAAATCCTCAACAATGGTACCACCACTGAGTCCCTTAACCCCCTCCAGAACTCCCATCCCCACACAGTGCTCCGCGACCTCCCTCAAAGCACCTGAGTCCCTGCAGTGCCCTCAAGTCTCGCACAGTGCTCATGCAAAACCCACCACCTCCTCCAGAGACCTCAACTTCCACAGTTGGCCCTAGAAACCTCATCCCCTACAAGGCCCCCAACACCGTCTGCTGCTGAGTCCCCTAACTAAATCCTCAACAAGGCTACCACCACCCCGAAGTGACACCCAACCCCATCCAGAGCCTTCCAGCATTTCAGAACATATTTTATATTTCCATACTTATATTGTGTGAGTATAAATTTCTTTCTTTCTTTTTTTTTTTTTAAGCATTTTTCAGGCCCTAATTTCAATACGATTGAGAACCACTTCTCTAGGCAATCTAGGTAGCTTGCTGCAGAGCAACCAGCCTTCCACAGTGCCCCCAACTTTCAAAAGTACCCCACAGTGCAGCCCATTGCATTACAGCATGCACTAGACATGTTCAATTTTTTTTTTCCTAATTAGTTTTTCGCTGAAATTTTACAAATTAGTTCGGAAATATTCTAATTAACGAAAGCCCGTCTAACAAATATTTGTCAGACGGGCTTTCGTTAACTTGAATATTTCCGAACTAACGAATTTGTCAAATTTCAGCGAAAAACTAATTAGGAAAAAAAATTGCACATGTCTAGTGCATGCTCTAATGCAAAAGACTGCGCTGTGGGGCACTTTTGAAAGTTGGGGGCACTGTGGAAGCCTGGTGGCCCTGCGGTATTGCATGCCATTGAAGTCAATGCGGAAACAAATTATTTTCGTTTCCATTGACTTCAATAGGGAAACTCGCTTTGATATGCGAGTACTTTGGATTACGAGCATTCTCCTGGAACAGATTATACTCGTAATTCGAGGTTCCACTGTATTTTGGTTAACAGCAACATTTACTGCAAAGCAGATCCAAGGATAGTTCACATGGTAAATTACACTATTAGCACTAACCTGGGTCAGACTTGGAAAATGTGTCCATATCCAGCAAACTCCTGTAATTAAAGAGATAAAGAACATTATAGTAAGAGGAGAAAGAAAGAGAAAAAAGGCACAGAAAAGAAGGCATATTGTGTAAGCAAAAGCAGATACCTTCCACACACTACCCATTACAATTCCCTCCCATATACTTTGATCCCTTCAGTAACAGAAATTGAAACTTTAGGCTTTATTAAACTCTGTCATAATAGGAACACTCTTTACAAACCCAAACCTAAAGGAAGGCTGGGAGTACCTAACGTTACTCATTAATATAAAGTTGCCCAAATGGCACCACTAATCCAAATACCTTCTGTGTCTTAACCCCCATTATGGATTCCTCTAGGTATAGATGTCCACCCAATGTCCCTTTCCTGCCTTATCAAAATCCATCCTCCCTTACCCCCCAAACCTCTCAACCCAATCTTGGTGCACATTCTGTCTGTCTGGGAATCTGATACTTTGTGAGTTTTATCTCACCACATCTCCCTTTGCTTAAACTATTCAATTGCCCTTTGGAAACCCCAGACGACCTCCATCAATTTTGGTGGTGGATCTTGCAAGTCCTAACAGTGGATGCTCCACCCAAAAGGGGAAATTGAGATTGTTTGTACCCTCCTCCCCTCCACTGCCACATTTGGGAGGGGGGAGTGGGTACCTGGTTTTGACATTCGGCCCCCATCCTTCCCCCTCCAGTCCTTTTGACAACCCCTAGACGACCTCCACCAATTTTGTTGTTGTTGTTACAGTGGAACTCCACCTAAAGGGGGAAGTTCCAATTGTTTGCATCCTCCACTGCCACAATTGAAGCCTCGTACACACTCGACAGGCGAAACACATAGTTTTCCTCGTCGAGTTCTTTGTTAGGCTGTCGAGGAACTTGACAAGCCAATTTTCTCTATTCCCATCAAGGAAATAGAGAACATGCTCTCTTTTTGGCTCGTCGAGTTTCTCGACAGTTTCCTCGATGAAAATGTACACACGACCGGTTTCCTCGGCAAAAAAATATCTCCCAGTTTCTTGCTGTTTTTTGCCGAGAAACTCGGTCGTGTGTACGAGGCCTGACACTTTTTTTTTTTTTGGGGGGGGTGTACCTGGTTTTGACAGATACCCGATCCCACCTCCAGCTCAGATCACCATGGCAAACTGAGCCAGAGGTTTCCCCCCCTCCCCTGCAGTCTTCTGGGACACATCACAGGTCCCAAAAAACTAGGGGACTATTTACAAGGCGCAACCTGACTTCCTGTTTCCCTTTTTTCAGATGCCGGCTCCTGCACCAGAAGCCGATTAACGAATGAGCTCAGGCAGGGCCGTCTTTACCGCAGGGCAAATGGGGCAGGTGCCCTGGGCCCTGTCACTGTTGGGGGCCCAAAGCAACCCCCTTTGAAAAAAAAAAAAAAAAAATTTTTTTTTTTTTTTTTTTTTTTTTTAGGGGTCCGGAGGCCCCCAGGGGCCCGGAGGGCCCCAGATGGCAACCCCCCCTTTTTTTATTTATTTTTAAATTAAAAAAAAAAAATTATATATTTTTATTAAACGGACAATTTTTTAATATATTTTTATTTTATTTTTTATTAAAGGGCCAATTTTTTTTTAGAGGTCTGGGGGTCCCCAGGGGCCCATAGTTCCCCAGGGCCCCGGATGACAACCCCCCTTTTTTATAAAAGAAATCTTTTTATTTATATATATATATAAATATATAAATATATATATATATATATATATATATATATATATATATATAAATGTTTATTATTATTATTATTATTATAGGACCCAGGGGTCCCCAGGGCCCCGGATGGCAACCCCCCTTATTTTTTATAAAAAACATTTTTTTTATATATTTTATTTCTTTTTTTTCTTTTTATATATATATATATATATATATATATATATATATATATATATATATATATATATATATATATATATATATATATATATATTCTTTTTTTTTATTAAAGGGCTCAGAGTTCCCCAGGGCCCCATGTGGCAAACACCCTTTATTTTTTTTATAAATGTTTATTTTTTTATTTTTGTTTATATATTTTTTTATTAATTTTTTATTTAAGGGCCCAGAGGTCCCCAGGGCCCTGGATGGCAACCCCCCCTTTTTTTTTATAAATGTTTCTTTATATATATTTTTTATTAAAGGGCCCAGAGGTCCCGGATGGCAACCCCCTTTTTTTTGTAATTTATTTTTATTAAAAAAAAAATATTAAAGGGCCCAGAGGTCCCCAGGGCCCCAGATGGCAACCCCCTTTTTAAAATATATTTTTTATATATATTTTTTATTTCTTTTTTCTTTTTATTAAAGGGCCCAGGGCCCCGGATGGCTACACCCCTTTTTTATATATATTTTTCTTTATTTCTTTCTTTATTTCTTTTTTTGTAAATGGCCCCCCGCTTCTAAATTTGCGGCAGCCCCCCCCCTGCTTTATTAATTTTAGGCGGCAGCACCCCCCCCCCCCGGTTCTTTGCTCCAGGGGGCCCATGCCTGAAGCTGTGTAAGTGGCCCCATAATTCCTGATGGCGGCCCTGCCTCCCGTTAAGCCCCTGTGCTGCCCACAAATCAGGCTGAAAATCATCAGCGGCACGCAGCCAGTGACAGTACTGCTTCCCTTCCCAGTGTTTTAAAATGTACAGCACCCCTGGCTTCCCTTTAGACGTGCGCTTCTCCCTTCCTGCCACTGGGTGCTGCTTGCATATAAAAGTGAATTAGAATGTGATTTTATAACATCCCCAGTTTGCTCTTCCTGAGGCTGACTTCTTCATGTCCTGCTCCTCAAGGTATGTCACTGTTTGCTAATCTATATTGTAAATTGAAGTTTTCTGTAGAGTGTGCCCAAAGTCTTTATAATATTTGATGATTCACTGCAGGTCTGGTCAGTGTTTTAAAAAGTTCCTCTATTTTACACATGGCATGGCATGGGGGTCACAGCACCGTCTGTCCATTCTGCTTTAGCACCATGGGACCCCCATGCCATGCCATGTGTAAAATAGAGGAACTTTTTAAATAACAGACCAGACCTGCAGTCCAGGCTGAGTAAAGCCTCAGAGCAGATGACATTACTGTCTGTATTTAACTGCTTGATGGGCTTATTTTGGGCCTGGCTGGTTCACATGTATGTGTTTTGGCGGCCCACATTTGCGCAGGCACAGCAGCCCATTCATTTGAATGGGCCGCCATGCCTTCGTTTCCTGCAAAGAAAAGTGCATGCCTCATGTAATAGGCTGCGCACACGGCACACCTATGCCCATCAAGCACTGAAATACAGCACTGTCTGTCCATTCTGCTGTCTGCTGTGACTTATCTGCAGTTCCCGCACTGTCAAACTTGCTGCATTTTTAGATGTTTAGGTCACGCTTTTAAAAACACAGTGCGTTTGTGTGTGCAAGAACTGCAGGTAAGTAGCATGGTGCAAAAGCAGAATGGATTTCAAGGCAACTGTATTTTTAAAATGCTGAATGCACCTTTTTTCTGCAGGAAACAAAGGCATGGCAGCCCATTCTAATCAATGGGCTGCTGTACCTGCACAAATGAGGACCGCCAAAACATGCATGTGAACCAGCCAGGCCCAAACTAAGCTGGAGGGGGGCCCCAAAAAATGTTTGCCCTGGGCCCAAACCATATTAAAGACGGCCCTGAGCTCAGGTGAGGACATCGCTGGATCCCTGGACAGGTAAGTGCCCTTATGCTAAAGGTCAGGGATAAAGTTGTGAAAAAGTTTAATGCAGGGTTAGGTTATAAAAAAATATCCTAAGCTTTGAACATCACACAGAGCTCTGTTCAATCCATCATCCGAAAATGGAAAGAGTATAGTACAACTGCAAACCTATCAAGACACGGCGGTCCACCTAAACGAACAGACCAGGCAAGGAGAGCATTAATCAGAGAAGCAGCAAAGAGGTAACTCTGGAGGAGCTGCAAAGATCCACAGCTCAGGTGGGAGAATCTGTCCACAGGACAACTAAGCCTCGTTGTTTTTCCTAAAGAGATTCTTGGCAAGAATCTCTTGCCGCCCGAGTGTACACACAGTCCTTTCAAAAGAACCGCAGTTCTTTTGAAAGGTAAGAACTTGGTGACATCACATGCGCTCGTCACATTCGATGCCGTCGCCGCCATCTTGCTTCACCCTACCTATGACGTGGAAGCTACCGCGCATGCGTCAAAGTCATTTCGAGCATGCGCGGGTTTCCACGGCGGCAGGTAAGTATACACACTCTCGGGTTTCTCGTCGGGAATCAGGCCGACAAGAATCTCGATGAGAAAATAGAGAGCAGGATCTCTATTTTTCTCGTTGAGATTCTGGCCAGATTTCCCATCGAGAAACGCTCGGTTTACTCGAGCTGCTCTGCCAGCAGTTTTCTTGCTGGTTCTTGCCGAGAAAACCGAGCGTGTGTATGAGGCTTCAATCATGCACTCCACAAATCTGGCCTTTAGGGAAGAGTGGCAAGAAGAAAGCCATTGGTGAAAGAAAACCATAAGAAGTCTCGTTTGCAGTTTGCGAGAAGCCATGTGGGAGACACAGAAAATATGTGGAATAAGGTGTTCAGCTGGATTCACACCTAGGCATTTTTTGTGCTTTTTGCATTTTGCATATTTGCACTACAGAACGTGTTCCATAGAAAACCATGTTAAATGGACTGTAGTTCAAATCTGCAAAATGCAAAAAGCACAAAAAATGCATGGGTGTGAACCCAGCCTTCTGGTCAGATGAGACCAAAATTGAACTTTTTGGCCTAAAAGCAAAATGCTATGTGTGACGGAAAACTAACACTGCACATCACCCTGAACACACCATCCCCACCGTGAAACATGGCGGTGGCAGCATCATGTTGTGGGTATGCTTTTCTTCAGCAGGGACAGGGAAGCTGGTGAGAGTTGATGGGAAGATGGATGAAGCCAAATACAAGGCATGGGGTATCTATTTACTCGGTGCTACCTAATCTTTTTTACTTTATAAAAAATGTTGGGTAATTTGCTGTGTTTATGTGCCCTAAAATTAACTTGAGTGTATTTTTCACTGACATTTCATAAACTGTTGCACTAATATGTGACAAACAAATATATACAGTAATGCTTAGGGGGTTTTATGTAATCTTCAGGCCTAAAATGATCTTTTAAATGTGTGCAAAAAAAACAAAAAAACAGCCCTGGCAGTGAAAGGGTTCATGCTTGTTGAGAATATGTAATACTTTAATGCGCACAGTCTGAGCACAAGTTCACTAAAGATGAAATGAGAAAAAAAAAAAAAAAACTATACCGAGGGACAAAAGAGAGAGATACAAATGGAAGACGGCAGCTTGTGTAAGAGAAATACAGCACCACTACACCTTTACCATGCTGTAAACGTAGAAGATAATATATGCATTAACATCCATTCTATGTACTTCTTTGTAGGATGTTCTCACTTCCACCTCGCTGGAAGACAGCATTGTGACGCGAACATCCTACATAGCCATCAATTAATGTTTGCTGTCCTGGCGTTTACCTGCGGTATAAAAACATAAATTACAGCGCAGGCAAACGCAGATTATGAAGAGATCCCAAGAGAGAGAGAGAGAGATGAGAGTGAGAGAGATATAAATGAAAATGAAAAAAATGTGAGTGTGTGTGTACGGGGGAGAGAGAAGAGAGAGAGGGTGAGAAGAGAACGAGACAGTGAGAGAGAAGAGAAAGAGAGAGTGTGAGAGAAGAGAGACAGTGAGAGAGATGAGAAAGAGCAAAAGAGAGAGCGAGAACGAACAGAGAGAGAAGAGAGCGAGAGCAAGAGAGAAGAGAAAGAGAGAACAAGAAAGAAGAGGGAGAGAAGAGGCAGAGCAAGAAAGAAGACAGAGAAGATAGAGAAAGACAGAAGATAGAGAGAGTGAGAGAGAAGACAGACAGTGAGAGAGAAGAGAGAGAGTGGGAACGAAGAGAGAGTGAGAAAGAAGAGAGAGCGAGAGAAAAGAGAGTGAGAGTTATAAAAGAAAATTAAAAAAGTGTGTGTTTATGGGGGAGAGACAAGAGAGAGAGAGAGGGTGAGAAGAGAACGAGAGAGTGAGAGAAAAGAGAAAGAGAAACAGTGAGACTCATGAGAGAGAGCAAACAAGAGAGCGAGAACGAAGAGAGAGAGGAGAGAGAAGAGAGAGAAAAAAGAGATGGAGAGCGAGAGAAATGAGAGTCAGAGAGTTATAAAAGAAAATGAAAAAAGTGTTTTCAGCTCTTTACCGTTGCATTAGGGTGTGCACCAGTGGCCACCCCCTCATTTAGTGTCCAGCCCCCTGATTTACACATGTAGGGCGCCAGATGCATGGATTGATGGATTGATTCCAAGGCTCTAATAGGCTTCAAAAAAGGGTGGGCTCGGGGCACTGAGCCCACCCAGTTGTGTGACAATAGCGAATGAATATTCACTATTGTCATACTGATTCTCCTTCTGGCCAATCAGGAAGCGGGTCATGAGACCCATTTTCCGATTGATCAAAAGAAGAAGTGATCCTTTTTGCCTAGGAAGAGGAAGAGGGAGGAGATGCACGGCCGGAGGAGACACGCGGCCAGGGGAGACGCAGGGGAAGCCTGACCAACCGACCCACCAGCCGCCACTGTGACTCCAGGAATGGCTCTCCTGCAGCGGCTCAGCCATCCAGCACTAGAGCAGGATGAAGGAGGGGAGAAAAGAGTCACAGGGGGGTGTGTGTTTTGCTGGTGTTCCTGGTGTTCCCCTCATTTGTGTCGTCCCCCCTGGGGGGCGGCCTAGTTTCCCGGGGGGACAGACTTTTCTCCCACCGAGGGGGGGGTGTTGCCGTTGGTTTGCCGCCCCCCGAATCATTGAGCACCAGCCGCCACTGGTGTGCACCCCAAAGCTTAAACACAAATACTGGTACCTTTCCCTGCAGTCTCAGCTGCACTGGAGAGTGAATGAATGGGAAGTGCTCTGTGCTGAGCAGCTTCCTATTCATTCACAAGCTGAAACACAGCAAGCACCGTTTACTATGCTTCAACTATGATTGGTCCCAGTGAGTGAGTGCGTTCACTGTGTTCATTTACAAAAGAAAGGTGCTGATAAATGACATATATATATATATATATAATAGCCCCATTCTCCATTCTAAAACATCCCCCACAGCAGCTGGGGGGAGAGGAGGGAATCCAGCAGTACTGCGGGGCCAACACAGGGGAGGCCTAGGGGGAATCGGCACAGCGCATAATGATTAGGGAATGCCCAGTCACACCTGGCACATCCCCCTGCGCACGCCTATGCCAACATAGGATACACAAGGAGCTATAAAGAGTTTGTGGGTGATTAAACCCCCCCCCCCCTCACCCACCAATAGCTAGTATCAGTTTGGCGATGGCTTAAAGCTGTATAGCGAAGTTTCCCTTTAAATCTTTATCCTGAGCCGTAATAGAATTTATTAAAAATTCTCAATTCAGTACATAGAACTTCCCAGAATTGCAGTTTAATTTGTCATTATGTTAAATGCGTCAGTTTCTCAGTATTCGGGAATGTATTTGTTGCTATTGTCATCCCTTTAATAATGACACATACACAGGATATGCAGAGAAATCAAATCAATCTTGCACCAGTACACATATAGAATATTTATTATCTATGAATAATGCAGGTAAGTTTTATTTCAGCCTTCCAGAAGCTGCACCGTATAGAAATTATTTCATTATTATTTCCCTATGTGTGTTAATGCAGTCATTATGGTACTTGGAAAACGTGTCTACCAGTATAAATATTATGTATACATTAAAATGGCTCACGAGACAAAATGGGAAATGCAGCAGTAATTATAATTTAGCATTATGCAAAGAGCTGGCATTATGTACAGCACACTACAAACAGTGCATGGATAGAGTCAAACAGAAATGATAGCATATATATATATATATACACAAATTAAATACTGTATACAATACATACACTACACGGGCAACAGTATATGGGTACACTTCGAAATGATAAAATTCAAAGGTGAAAACGGACGGGTAACTTTAAGCTTGGTTCACATCTATGCGTGGTGGGAACGTGCGGGAACGTTTTTTTTACACATAAACATGCTGCTCTTTAGCTGATATTTATTGGCTCGGACATGTACGGTAAGTCTGTACAGACGACCGAACATGTCCGACGGACAGGATTCCAGCGGGCATGTTTCTATGCAAGTTTAGAAACATTTGCCCGCTCGAAAACGGTCTGGCGGGCAAATGTACACACGACCAAACATGTCTGCTGAAACTCGTCCGCGGACCAGTTTCAGCATACATGTTCGGTTGTGTGTACGGGGCCTTAAAGGAAGGAAGATGAAGAGAAAAAAGAATGGAAGGGAAGGGAAGGAAGAAGATAAAGAGGAGAAAGGATTGAAGGAAGGGAAGGTAGGGAGAAAAGAAAGGAAATACGATAACAAGGAGAAAGGAAGGGAGGAAGGTAAGTAAAGAGGAGAAAAAATGTATGGGAGTGAAGAAGGAAGGAAGGAAGATAAAGTAGAGAAAAGATTAAAGTGAGCCAAGAAGGAAGATAAAATTGGACAAAAGATTAAAGGAAGGAAGGAGAAAGGACTAAAGGAAGGGAGGGAGGAAGGAAGGAAGATGAAGAAAGTAAAGAAGATAACAGGGAGAAAGGAAGGAAGGAAGGAAAGTAAAGGGGAGAAAGAATTGAAGGGAGCAAAGAAGATAACAAGGAGAAAGGAAGGAAGGAAAGTAAAGAGGAGAAAGAATTGAAGGGAGCAAAGAAGGAAGGAAGATAAAGTGGAGAAAGAATTAAAGGAAGGGAGGAAGGGTGGAAGAAAGGAAGATAAAGAGGAGAAAGGGTTGAAGGAAGGGGGAAAGGAATGAAGATAAAGAGCAAAAAGGATGGAAGGGAAGGAAGATAAAGAGGGGAAAGGATTAAAGGAAGGGAAGGAAGAAAGGAAAGAAGATAAAGAGGGGAAGGGAAGGGAAGTAAAGAGGAGAAAGAATTGAAGAAAGGGAAGTTAGGAAGAGAGGAAGATGAAGGGAAGGGAGGAAGTAAGATAAAGATGAGAAATGATTGAATGGAAGGGGGAAAGTAATGAAGATAAAAAGCAAAAAGGATGGAAGGGAAGGAAGATGAAGAGGGGAAAGGATTAAAGGAAAGAAGATAAAAAGGAGAAAGGAAAGAAAGTTTTGAGGAGAAAGAGTTGAAGGAGGGGAAGTTAGGAAGAGAGGAAGATGAAGATGAGAAAGGAAGGATGAAGGATAAAGAGGGGAAAGGATTAACGGAAGGGAAGGAAGGAAGATAAAGAGAAGGAAGTATTGAAGAAAAGGAAAGAGGGTGGAAGGAAGAAGTAAAGGAAGGAAGAGAGATAGGGGAGATAAAGGAATTAATGAAGGTAGGAAGAAGAACAGAAAGGACAGAAAGAAGGAAAGGGAAAAAGGAAGCAAGGAAGGAACTAAAAGGAGGAAAAGATAAGTAGAGATAGAAGAGAAGGGAGCGAGAATAAAGAGAAGAAAAGAAGGATGGATAGGTAGATCACAGTAAGGCCTAGTACACACGACCGAGAAACTCGTCGTAAAAGAAACATCGTTTTCCTCGACGAGTTCCTTGTCAAGCTTCTCTCGAATCTTGTCAAGCTTTCTTTGCGTACACACTGTCAAGACAAAATCTCGTCGTTCTCAAACGCGGTGACATACAACACGTACGATGGCACTATAAAGGGGAAGTTCGATTCCTCTGGCACAACCCTTGGGGCTGCTTTTGCTAATCTCATGTTACTGCGTGTTAAGTAAAAGTTTGGTGAGAGACGATTGACGATTTTCAGTCTGTTACAGCGTGACGAATGTGCTATCTCCATTACGAACGCTACTTTTACCGAAGGTGCGCTCCCGTCTCATACTTTATTCTGAGCATGCGTGGGTTTCTAAGCATACACACGAACGTGTTTCTCGTCGTAAACCAGCCCGACGAGGAACCCGACGAGGAAATTGAGACTCCCAAGGAGAAAAAAGAGAACTTGTTCTCTTTTTTTCTCGTCGAGATCCACGACAGTTTTCTCGACGAAAAACATACACACGACCGTTTTCCTCTGCAAAAAAGCTCTGCCACCAAGTTTCTTGATGGATTTTGTAGAGGAAAACGGACGTGGGTGTACGAGGCCTTACTTATGCTTCTCTGCATATATTTTTGGGTGAAAATGTTGCTCTTTTCCGATCCCTTTTTACCATTCAGGCTTCAATTTAAAGTTCATTCACTGAAAACAGGGCCACAAACAGATCTACAAATAAATAACATGAGACTGAACAGCCCTGTATCTATAAATATAGATTCTGGGGTATCTTCTGAATTATGTTCCCTTTCTGCCTCCCATAATCCAATTTCCCGGCAACCATCCTAGATATGTCCTAATGTTTTATTGATGTCGATATACTGAACCATTCCGAGTCATTCTCGCTGTTATTATACCTTCTATAAAGGTTAAACGCAGCTCTGTAACCTGTATCAGGAAACATGGAAATAATAATTACATGTAGCACTTAATATCCTACATCTATAATCACGGCCAACATAACGGCTTGTTAATTTAATAGAATTGCCTTAATCTCTCAATTATACCTTACCGGATAAATTGGGTTTTAGCTGTGACCTATCTTACTCACACACACATTAAGAAGGTAATGCAGCTGCTATACAGGGAAATACGATGCACTGTATCATTTTCAGTGCCTGTAATATATATATATATATATATATATATATATATATATATATATATATATATATATATATATATATACACATATACAGTATATATATATATATCAGGTTATTATATAGTGATAGATTTTGGTACAGATATTTATATAATAAGAAAGGGAATGGAGCGGGTATGATGTGCATTGCTGATAACTATTTTCTTTTTTGGCAAACCTAAGGCTTAGTTCATAACTGTCCCCGAAGATTCTTGTCCTGGGAAATGTCCTAGAAAATGTACCAACTTTGTAATAAAGTTACGTTTGTTTGAAAAATCAGTTCTAGTCACAGTCCTTACTTAGCTCCTTTGGATTAATATCCCCATAATGCATATTTGCAGCAGCACGGTGGGTGGGTCCTAATGCCCAGCTGACACATATATGCAAAGCTTTGTTGTTCTGTTGTGTGCTCCATTGGTGCCTCCAGGACTATAAAAAGAGCCGTCACCAACAGCTCATAGTAAAATATTGATGATCAGGAACCGGTAGGGTGGAGTTCTGATGATGTCATCACTATGCAGCCAACCACAGTGAACAAATAAATGAAAGTCCATCCTACTGGCCTCCAGTATCATTTCCCACTTAAAGTGAAATCATTTAGGGAACTGCCAATGTTGATAAACTTAATAAGGGCCCCATTTATAAAGCAGCCATTGGCCTTAATGCGGCCTTGCTGAAGGCTACACACTTTGATCTGCAATTTATGAATGGCATGTAGAATGTAGACCACAGTGGGGAGTTCTATGGCAGTGAGCAGCGGAAAGTGACAAGAGATATCAACGCTCTGTTTAAATTGGTCCCTATCAGTGGCGGATCGTCTTTAAGGGTGTCGCCCCCTCTCTCCTGCCACCTCCTCTATACCGATAGATAGATTCATGCATTGGGGGGCACACTGGCAGCATTTGATAGGCACAGTGGGAGCATTTGATGGCACAGTGGCAGCTTTTGGGCACAGTGGCTTCATTTGAAGTGCACAGTGGTGGCAATTGATGGGTAAAGTGGCTGCATTTGATGGCACAGTGGCTGTGTTTGATGGCACAGTGGCAGTGTTTGATGGGCACAATGGTAGCGTTTGGGCACAGTGGCTGTGCTTGACTGGTACAGTGGCGGCAATTGATGAATACAGTGGCGGCAATTGATAGGCACAGTGGCTGCATTTGATGGCACAGTGGATGTGTTTGATGGCACAGTGGATGCGTTTGATGGCACAGTGGCTGCGTTTGATGGGCACATTAGCAGTGTTTGATGGGCACAGTGGCTGCATTTGATGGACACAATAGCTGCGTTTGATGGGCACAGTGGCTGCGCTTGATCGCACAGTGACTGCGTTTGATGGCACAGTGGCTGCGTTTGATGGCACGGTGGCTGTGTTTGATGGCACAGTGGCTGCGTTTGATCGCACAGTGGCTGCGTTTGATGGCACAGTGGCTGCGTTTGAAGGGCACATTGGCAGCGTTTGATGGGAACATTGGCAGCTTTTTATGGGTACAGTGGCGGCAAACATTTTGAGCACCAGCTGCCACTGGTCCCTATATCTACCTATATTACCTTTAATGCAAGTTTTATTTAAAATATATCTAAAACTAAGAAAAAACATGTCATATGTTGTAACTTACCAGTGCTGAGATGTGGTGGTTGTGTTAGTTGTGGTGTGGGTATACAACTTAGGGTTGTCCTGTGCTTGCATATGTATTGTAACACCTATCTTTTAAAATATGGCCAATATGTTGGGAATTTAATAATATTCTTATTAGGGCCTGTTTTGAATTTCCTGATATATGGGTAGCTGTGTGCTGCCCCTGACAATCCAAGCTCCCTAGACCAAGGTCTGTGTCATCTATGTAGAAATTTAGCCCACATTATCAGAGATGTAAAATTTCTTCGACTTCTCCTGAGTCACCTCGTTATAAAGGCCAACACTTGACTTGTCCATACAGACATCAGGCCCATTATAGCCCCAGAATTCATAAATGACTACTATGTGAGGTGTGTACTAAGCCAAGGACAGGTCCGATGTCCCTCCGAGAGCGCCAGGCTGAAATAGGCACGCTCACTAATAAGGAACAAGCTTACTGTGAACTTTATTGATCACTTCATAGGAAAGGCTGGATTTACCTCACCCTCCAAGGCAAAACATGACTAGGATTTAATTAAGAAGCACAGGGCAAGCTAAAACATTTCCTGCAACAGAAAAAAATCTACAGAGAACACCGGAATGGAAACGAGGTGTACAGGTTGCCACAGAATATTGTTTAAAATTCAGTCTTTGTGTACAGCTTCAGTTACACTGAGAATGACACTTGGATGAATGATAAAAGGTCTTCAACAATACAGAACGAACAATTCCAGTTGATAGGGACTGACGACCTGTTAGCTATAACATGCCCTGGATGAATGAGAACCTGCACAGACAATAACAGAGATCTCACTAATAAGGTAATCAAGAGATACACTATGGCCCAGATTCACAAAGACTTACGACGGCGTATCTCCAGATACGCCGTTGTAAGTCCGAATGGCCGCCGTCGTATCTATGCGCCTGATTCGTAGAATCAGTTACGCATAGATTTGGCCAAGATACGAGCGGCGTAAGTCTCCTACGCCGTCGTATCTTGGGGTGCAATAATTACGCTGGCCGCTAGGTTCCTTGATTTCCTCGTTGAATATGTAAATGAGCAAGATACGCCGATTCACGAACGTACGTACGCCCGTCGCAATTAGTTTACGCCGTTTACGTAAGACATACGCCGGCGTAAAGATAAAGCAGGTCTCTAAGTGGCGCAGCCCATGCAAAGTATGGACGTCGGAACAAGCGTATCTTTTTACGTCGTTTGCGTAAGTCATACGCGAAAAGGGCTGTGCGTAAGTTACGTTCACGTCACAGGCATTGAGCCGACGTATCTTTGGGCGTAAACACGACGTGATACTGAGCATGCGCGCGCATTCGCCGTTCGTTCGGCCATGCATCTACATGGGGTCAAGCCTCATTTAAATACAACACGCCCCCTACCAGCCTACTTTGAATTACGCGCGCTTACGCCGCCCATTTACGCTTTGCCGCCGTAACTTAGGACGCTAGTGCTTTGTGAATACAGCACTTGCCTCTCTAAGTTGCGGCGGCGTAGCGTAAATACGATACGCTACGCCTGCGCAACGTAGAGCGGCCGTATGTGAATCTAGGCCTATATTACCAAAAGTATTGGGATGCCTGCCTTTACATGCAGATGAACGTTAATGGAACCCCACTCTTAGTCTGTAGGGTTCAATATTGAGTTGGCCCCCCCTTTGCAGCTATAATAGCTTCAACTCTTCTGGGAAGGCTGTCCGCAAGGTTTAGGGCCTCGTACACACGACCGGATCTATCCGCTGGGATTGATCCGCGGATCAGTTCCAGCAGACAAATCCGGTCGTGTGTAGGCCCGAGCGGACATTTTTCGGCGGAGATTTCTCCAGCCGACGGATTTCCAGCGGATAAAAATTTCTTAGCATGCTAAGAAATCTATCCGCTGGAATCCAGTCCAGTGGATTGATCCGGTCGTCTGTACAGACTCACCGGATCAATCCGTCCGCTCTCCTCCCTCGCATGCGTCGTAATGATTCGACGCATGCGTGGAAGTAATTACCTTCCAGCGTCGCGCACGTCGCCGCGGCGACGGCTCGACACGTCACCGCGGATGGATTCCGCGCGGATTTCGATCTGATGGTGAGTACAGCCATCAGATCGAAATCCGCCAGAGGATTTATCCGCTGGGAACGGTCCGGCGGACCGTTTCCAGCGGATATCCTCTGGTGTGTACGGGGCCTGAGAGTGTTTCTATGGGAATGTTTGACCATTCTTCCAGAAGCGCATTTGTGAGGTCAGGCATTGATGTTGCACGAGAAGGCCTGGCTCGCAGTCTCTGCTCTAATTCATTCCAAATGCTTTCTATTGGGTTGAGGTCAGAACTCTGTGCAGGTCAGTCAAGTTCCTTGACCCCAAACTCGCTCATTCATGTCTTTATGGACCTTGCTTTGTGCACTGGTGTGCAGTCATATTGGAACAGGAAGGGGCCATCCCCAAACTGTTCCCACAAAGTTGAGAGCATGAAAATGTCCAAAATGGCTTGGTATGCTGACGCATTAAGAATTCCCTTGAAGCCCAACCCCTGAGAAACAACCCCACACCATAATCCCCCCTCCACCAAATGATTTGGACCAGTGCACAAAGCAAGGTCCATAATATAGATAGAACACCTTTGGGATGAATTAGCGCAAAGACTGCAAGCCAGGCCTTCTGTTCCAACATCAGTGCCTGACCTCACAAATGCGCTTCCGCAAGAACGGTCAAACATTCCCATAGACACACTCCTAAACCTTGTGGACGGCCTTCCCAGAAGAGTTGAAGCTGTTGATGTTACAAAGGGTGGGCCAACTCAATATTGAACCCTACTGAGTAAGACTGGGATGCCTTTAAAGTTCATGTGCGTGTAAAGGCAGGCATCCCAATACTTTTGGTGACATATTATATAAGAAGTCTCCAGCACCTACCAGATATTGAAATATCTGTTTTCTGTATCCCTACACAGCATTGTCAGCTCCCCTTAAAAAAAAAAAGTCCAACACACACACCTAAAATATGGCTACTGACTAGGACAATCACTATGTATTTCATTACAAGTTGTTCCTGGCAGCAAACTTGCAAAGTTATTGGACACGGGTTTGTTATTTGCAAACTTTACGGATTGCCACAAACTGGAACTTCATCTCTACACATAACAAAGCTGGCAAAAAACCGGGCATTACCTGTGATCAAAAAGTGTACCAATCACAAGTACCTAGAAGAGCAGCATCATGCAAAATTGGGTCCATAGTAGCCAATTAGTTTGGAGGTGTGTAGAATAAAAATAAGTGTGGCATTAACAAACTGAAACCTGAGGCAAGAAAAATCGGCCACAATCATGAATCGGAACTGTGACCTGGTTTTAATAAGCCTGCCAGAGTTATGGGATTGAAGGTATACTCTGGAATAGGATTCAGGGAAAGGCAGCAAGGTTTATAGGCAGCTGCAATAGTAATCTCTAAAAATCCTTCTCATGTATTATATTTTGACTTTTCTCAGATTTCTCTACCTCGTAAGAAACGACCAAGGAAGGTGAAAGAGTTTTTAATGCATTAAAGTGAACCTGTCATAGCCACCAAAGACAAGTGCATGCAACTTGTGCCACCTGTAGTGCCAGCCAGTGGTGTTTCTGTGGGGGGAAAAGAGGAGGTTTGCACCACCATTTGGAGCAGCCTTTTATAACATGGAGGGAAGTTTTTTGGCTGTAGGGAACCCCTTCTAATTAACGACCGGGTACCAAGTCGCTTAGGTGGCCCTCGCTCTTCAAAAGGTTGGGCACCCCTGCTTTATGGTGTCCGTATCCCCCTAATGGATTATTCATGGCAATGTATGAACATTGAAGGGCAACCATGACATTCAGCTCAAAGCACAACCCTACCCACCAAACAGAAAAAATGATGGAGATCTTGCAAGGTCAAAGCTTTCCTCTTTCCACCTAAAACTAAAAAAAACAAAAAAAAAAAACACAACAACACATCAACACATCATACACATTGTGTCTAAAATATAAAGACTGACAATTTTGAAAAAAAAACACAATATTTTTTACTTTTTGCTATAAGAAATATCCAATTTTTTTTAAAAAAAATATATATATATTGTTTTCTCAGTTTAGGCCGATACGTATTCTTCTACATATTTTTGGAAAAAAAAAATCGCAATAAGCGTATAGTGATTGGTTTGCGCAAAAGTTATAGCGCCGACAAAATAGGGCATAGAATTATGACATTTTTTTATTATTTTGTTTTACTAGTAATGGCGGCAATCTGCGATTTTTGACAGGACTGCGATATTACGGCGGACACTTTTGACGAATTTTTGGGACCATTCACATTTATACAGCGAACAGTGTTATAAATATGCCCTCATTACTGTATAAATGTGACTGGCAGGAAAGTGGTTAACACTAGGGGGCGATCAAGGGGTTAATGTGTTCCCTAAAGAGTGATTCTTACTGTGTAGGGGGAGGGGGGTGACTGGGGGAGGTGACCGATCGGTGTCCCTATGTACAAGGGGCACAGATCGGTCTCCTCTCTCCCTGACAGGATGTGGATCTCTATGTTTACACACACAGATCCACGTCCCTGGGCTCTGTAACTGCCGATAGCGCGTACCTAGGCGGACAGTGTGGCCGCCAGGCACACGCATCGGCACCCGAGTGACGCGGCGGCGCATCGCGCCCCCCATCGGCCAGGGCGCCCGAGGAGGTCATAGGACCTCCTCCCGGCATTGTAGAGCCGCCTTGTGGCCGTCAATGTACAATAGCGGGATGCCGGGATGCCAATCCACCACCTCCATCCAAAAATTAGCTATCCGTGGGCAAGTCCAAAAGATGCTTGTACTTTTAGGCCTAATGCACACTGGACGTTTTTTGACGCTATTACAGCAGCTGTTTTTAGCAGTAGACGTTTTTTTCTACAGTCATTAAACTCTCCATCATGTTATCCTATGTGTCCTTGCACACATAGGGGCAGATTCACGTAGATCGCCGCAAATTTGTGCGGGCGTAACGTATCTGATTTACGTGCTTTATTAACAAAGCACTTGCCTGTAAAGTTGCGGCGGCGTAGCGTAAATCACCCGGCGGAATTCAAATTCGGCAGGTAGGGGGCGTGTATCATTTAAATGAAGCGCGTCCCCTCGCTAAACGAATGGCGCATGCGCCGTCCGTCAAATATCCCAGTGTGCATTGCTCCAAATGACGTCGCAAGGACGTCATTGGTTTTGACGTGAGCGTAAATGACGTCCAGCCCCATTCACGGACGACTTACGCAAACAACGTAAATTTTTAAATTTTCGACGCGGGAACGGCCATACTTAACATTGGCTGCGCCTCATAGACCCAGGGGCAACTTTACGCCGGGAAAAGCCTAACGTAAACGTCGTAACTTTACTGCGTCGGCCGCGTGTACGTTTGGGAATTCGCATATCTAGCTAATTTGCATACTCAACGCGGAAATCGACGGAAGCGCCAGTTATCAGCAGTTTTTGAGCAGTAGAAAAAAAACTAGTGGGTTCAGCTGTAAAAACGCCCTAACACTAATAAACGTCGATAAACGCGTTCAAAATTTCACTGACCAGTATTTTTTAACGTTTTAAATCCATTGAAAAAAATAAAAAGTTTATTTTTTTCTTAATAAAAAAAAACAAAAAACTAACAAACGCTAATAAACGCTAAAAAACTTTATTGCAAAAACTTTGAAAAAGTTGAAAACTTACTGCAAAGTTACTGGCATTTTTATAACGTTATTTTAACGTCCAGTGTGCATGAGGCCTAAGGCCCCTTTCACACGGAGCGGATCAGTAATTGCTCCGTTGATCCCCGCTGAGCCGGCGGATGACAGGGCGGTCCCGCCCTATGGGGGGATCGAATGAACACGGACCGTCTGTCCGCGTTCACCCGATCCGATCCGCCAGACGGATGGAAAAGTAGGTTTCTCCTCCGTCACACTTTGGCGGGTCAGATGTCAGCGGGCATGTCACCGCTTCCATCCGCGGCTCCATAGAGGAGCAAGGAGCGCCCGTTCAGGTCCGCCTAAAAAACTGGCAGGCGCTCCTGAACGGGCTGCCCGTGTGAAAGAGCCCTAAAGGTGTTTTGAATGTGAAAATTTAAAAAAAGTATGTGACTTTAGTCCCATCACGTCTCTGCTAACCTCTAAAGGACATTCTAGTGACTTTGTAAAAGTACTGAAAGAACTTGAAGCTCGTCGTGAAACTTCAACGCGTCTTGGCGTCTAAGGGAATTGCATAATGTTCTGCGTAACTACGGCTCCTGCTGTCCTGCCCGTTCCCTCACAAGGACATTGCAATTCTCTGAGTTCCAACATCTATTCCTGGCAAACAAAAACTTTCAGCTTCACAGTCAGCTCTTCATAAGCCGCCTTTTTGTGCGCTGTTCCTTTTATGCAGACAAAATTAAATCCTATAGAAGCCAGGCCTTGTTCCTCTGAAGTCTGAGATCAAGAGGCACACTCGTAAGTCTTCTGAAAGCCAGATGGAGCCCATAGAGAATCTCTGCCCATGGCTTTTCTGTTCCTGTAGAATAGGTTTGAACAGCCAATCAACCCTGTAACAATATTTCAGTTATTGGTGGATCATGGCGGAAAAAATGTTCTGCTTCTTTAAATCTCTAATGGCGCGTACACATGATCGATTTTCGGCATGTAAAAAACAAAGTTTTTCAGCCTCTAGAAAAAACGTTGGGCCAGATTCACATACAATTGCGTTACGCTGCGGCGGCGTAACGTATCCCATTTACGTTACACCGCCGCAAGTTTACAGCGTAAGTGCTTGATTCACAAAGCATTTACCTGTAAACTTGCGGCGGCATAGCGTAAATCTGCCCGGCGCAAGCCCGCCTAATTCAAATGGGGCGGGGACCATTTAAATTAGGCGCGTTCCCGTGCAGAACGTACTGCGCATGTTCCGTCCCTAAAATTTCCCGACGTGCATTGCGCTAAATGACGTCGCAAGGACGTCATTGGTTTTGACTTTAACGTAAATGGCGTCCAGCGCCATTCACGGACGACTTACGCAAACGACGTGAAATTTAAAAATTCAACGCGGGAACGACGGCCATACTTAACATTGGTTAGACCACCTAGAGGGCATGCTTAGTTTTACGCGACGCATCTCTACGGAAACAACGTAAATCTAGATCGACGGGAAAAGCGGACGTTCGTGAATCGGCGTAACTAGTCATTTGCATTTTCTACGCCAACCGCAATGGAATCGCTACCTAGCAGCCGGCCTAGAATTGCAGCCTAAGATCCGACGGCGTAACACAGTTACACCTGTCGGATCTTAGGGCTATCTATGCGTAACCTGATTCTATGAATCAGGCGCATAGATACGACAATCGTATCTCAGAGATACGACGGCGTATCAGGAGATACACCGTCGTATCTCTTTTGTGAATCTGGCCCGTTGTTTTTTCCAACGTCATCATTTAAAATGACGTTGCCCACACACGATCGTTAAAAAAAAATGCTCTAGCAAAGCGCGGTGACGTACAACACGTACGACGGCACTAAGGGGTAGATCCACAGAGCGAATACGCCGGTGTATCTACTGATACGCCGGCATACTTTCAAATTTTCCGCGTCGTATCGTTGTTTTGAATCCTCAAAACAAGATACAGTACAACGGCTTCTGGGTTAGATCCGACAGGTGTACATCTTCGTACGCCTTCAGATCTAAGATGCAATTCTTCGGCGTCCGCTGGGTGGCGTTCACGTCGTTTTAAGCGTCGGGTATGCAAATTAGCTATTTCCGACGATCCACAAACATACGAGCGGCCGTCGCATTTTTTTACGTCGTCTGTAGTCAGCTTTTTCCGGCGTATAGTTAAAGCTGCTATTTCGTCGCGTATAGTTAGACTTGTCATGTTAAGTATGGCCGTCGTTCCCGCATTTAATTTGAATTTTTTTTTTTGCGTAAGTCGTCCGTGAATCAGAATGTACGTAAGTCACGTCTATGTTAAAAAAATGACGTCCTTGCGACGTCATTTAGCGCAATGCACGGCGGGAAATTTAGGGACGGCGCATGCGCAGTTCATTCGGCGCAGGGACGCGCTTAATTTAAATGAAACACGCCCCCTAATCGCCAATTTGAATTCTGCACCGTTACACCGCTTGAGATACCCTATGCCGCCGTAACTTACAGCGCAAATTCTTTGGGGATTCGAACCGGCCTAATGTAAGTTACAGCGGCGTAGCGTAATTCACATACGCTGCACCGATCTATTTGTATGTGAATCTACCCCTGTAAAGGGGAAGTTCCATTCAGATTTCTCGTCGGGAAACAGGCCGACAAGAATCTCGATGAGAAAAAAGAGAGCAGGTTCTCTTTTTTTCTCGTCGAGGTTCTGGACAGATTTCCTGACGAGAAACCTGAATGCCTCGTACACAGGAACGGGAATCAGTTTTCTTGCTGGTTTTTGCCGAGAAACCCGGTCGTGTGTACGAGGCCTGAGTGTACTGTGTTTTTACTTTTTTGAATTTGGCGCCGAACTCCGCCCCGTGCGTTGCGCCGTTCAGGAACGGAGCTCGGCTGCACTCGGCAGTCACCAGTGTGTGAAATCGAGCGAGATGACAGCCCGCACACACAGCGGAGACACATCGCAGGATACAGGGACAAGTCTGGCTTGGGGGTTACCGCTTTTGGTATGTAAAATTCACCCCAAGCCAGACTCTGGAATACCGCCAGGGTTGTTGAACACATTTTTAAACTGAAAAAAATATTGTTTTGTATCAGTACCAAGATAGTCCATTACAATTCTCTGCGGTGGGTGTTTGGTCAGCCTCAGCAATTGCCCTCACATCCCCATCCCGCTTTCGCTTCCCTATATCAATTTGGATGATGGTACTATATTATGGTTCATTATATCATTTTATGTAAGGCTATACTCAAAAATACTCTTGTACAGTATCTCCAGGTTTGATGAAATAAGAGGCTTTATCAGCGACGTAACAGTTTTCCTTCAGACATAAACCCAATAGCTTCATCTACCTCGATGCGTGTTACGGAGGTGAGAAAAGAAAATGAATTCAAAATAAATATACTAGTAACATTTTCATATTAATGGCAGCTAAAATGACCCAGCTAATTCCCACTTTATGCTTTTCTCATAAAAATGTAAAATTGGTTTTAAAAATAGCATTAGCTTGCCTATAGACGTGATTATCAGACAAGGCTCCTTCCAATCCTTCGCTAATAAGCACACAAATTAAATTCAAAAGGCTTCCAGAGCAAATTAAATAAGAAAAGCGTCTAATATTGACTTAAGCAGAGACTGGAGGATGCAGACGTTACAGTGGGGGGGGGGGCATTTAAAATGCAAATACATTTTAAAGTGTCTCTCCTGTCCCCATTAGGTTTAGCACCGGGTTCTATAATCACGACACACTGGATTCAATGGTGGCACCAGGCAGGGCCGCCATCAGGGGGGTACAGGCATTACACATGTAAGGGGCCCGGCTGGCCCCCCTCCCGTTTTTTTTTTTTTTTTTTTCATTTTAAAAAATGTTTTGCATTACACCTGGAAGGGGCCGATGGTCCCCAGCAGTGGCAGGACAAGGTCATCCAGCGCCCAGGGCAAAGATGCCAAACTGCGCCCCCCTTTCCCTTAGCGTTAGGGTCTGGGTGCCCTCCATCCCTGCAATAAACAATTGCACCAGGGGCAGCGGTCCCTCCTGCCCACCCCTCGTCCCGGCCCTGTTCCCCAGGGCCCCTCCCTTTTTGTTTTTTTATTTAGAATTTTTTTTGCATTACACCTGTAAGGGGCCCGACGGTCCCCAGGGAAAATCCCCCTCCCCCCGGTTATTATCTCTTGTCAGTAGAGAAGATGTTACACTTGTGTTTTTCGTCAGCACCCCCCCCCCTCCCTGGTTCTCTGCTCGCTCCAGGGGGGCACTGCCTAAAGCTGTGTAAGGGGCCGCAAAATTTGTAATGGCTGCCCTGGCACCAGGACACAGGGGTTCAGGTTGGCATTTGATGTTCTCATCACCTGTTAAAGTAAATGTGATTTTGGGGAGCTTAAGGACCGAGCCTCTTTCTGAGATGTGTTGTTTACAAGTTAAAAAAAAATGTTTTGCTCGAAAATTACTTAGAACCCCTCAAACATTATATACTTTTTTTCTGACACGCTAGAGAATAAAATGTCAGTCGTTGCAAAACTTTTTGTCACGCCGTATTTTTTTTGTAAAAAAAAGTATTATTTTAATAAAAAAATAAGACTGCAGTAAAGTTAGCCCGATTTTTATATTGTGAAAGATAATGTTACGCAGAATAAATTGATACCCAACATGCCACGCTTTAAAGTTTTGCCCGCTCGTGAAATGGCGACAAACTTTTACCCTTTAAAATCTCCATAGGCGACGTTTAAAAAATTCTGCAGGTTGCACGTTTTGAATTACAGAGGAGGTCTCGGGCTAGAATTATTGCTCTTGCTCTAACGAAGACTGGGATGCCATTAAAGTTCATGTGCGTGAAAAGGCAGGTGTCCCAATACTTTTGACAATATAGTGTGTATATATTTATATTAATACATAATATAGTATATTTTTAATATGTATGACAATTAATGGGTGAATTTGACTTTCAGCACTTTATAGATACAGGAAGAAATAGAAGACTATACAATTAATACCACTGCAATTTCAAACCAACAAGAATACATCAGTAGCCCTTAAGATCTTACCTGGTTTACTGTATATCAATGCTTAATTGCAGAGTAACTCGCAAACGCATCTGTCAGAACTTTAAAAGCCCAAACAGCCAATAAGATACAAGTGTCTCAGCTGTGAAAGTAATTAATTTAATGGACAGATGGTGGCTGAATACAAAGGATTTCTTCTTTAAAAAAATGTAAAACTAGGGGCTGCTATTAAAAAAAAATACATGAAAAACCTCATTATAATCTTATTGATCTTATCTATCTATACATATATATATGCAGCGTAGAGAAAAGCCCCCTCCCTGTAGTTCAAGGGAGGGGGCGAGCACGACACTCCACACCAGGGAGAAAGCCTTGCATTACTGTGTGGAGTTACAGACAGAAGAACAGGAAGTGAGGATTTCTCAGAAGAAATAATGACATTTAAAAGCAAAATGGAAGGATGAGGTAAGTGAAGGAGGACTGCACTAAGGTAAAGGAAGCTATTTAGAAAAAAAAAAGTCCGAAGCTCCGTGAGCGTGACCGCGGGACCCGCGGACCCGATCGCCGCTGGAGTCCCGCGATCGGTCCCCGGAGCTGAAGAACGGGGAGAGCTGTGTGTAAACACAGCTTCCCCGTTCTTCACTGTGGCGCCGTCATCGATCGTGTGTTCCCTTTTATAGGGAAACACAATCAATGACGTCACACCTACAGCCACACCCCCCTACAGTTAGAAACACAAATGAGGTCACACTTAACCCCTTCAGCGCCCTCTTGTGGTTAACTCCCTAAATGCAACTGTCATTTTCAGAGTAAACAGTGCATTTTTAATGCATTTTTCGCTGTGAAAATGACAATGGTCCCAAAATGTGTCAAAATTGTCCGAAGTGTCCGCCATAATGTCGCAGTCACGAATCGCTGATCGCCACCATTAGTTGTAAAAAAAAAAATTAATAAAAATGCAATAAAACTATCCCCTATTTTGTAAACGCTATAATTTTTGCGCAAACCATTCGATAAACGCTTATTGCAACTTTTTTTACCAAAAATAGGTAGAAGAATACGTATCGGCCTAGACTGAGGAAAACATTTTTTTTTATATATTTTTGGGGGATATTTATTATAGCAAAAAGTAAAAAATATTGAATTTTTTTCAAAATTGTCGCTCTATTTTTGTTTATAGCGCAAAAAATAAAAACCGCAGAGGTGATCAAATACCACCAAAAGAGAGCTCTATTTGTGGGAAAAAAAGGACGCCAATTTTGTTTGGGAGCCACGTCACACGACCGCGCAATTGTCAGTTAAAGCGACACAGTGCCGAATCGCAAAAACTGGCCAGGTCCTTTGGCTGCTTTAAGGTCTGGGTCTTAAGTGGTTAATAAAAGCATGTCTGCTATTACCTTTATTAGTTAGAAAAAGCCTAACCCATCCCCCTATCTAAATTAGTGTCACAGCAGTGTTTGTTACTGGGGCTTGAGTGCCAAGTTCCACCATCTGCCCTTCGCCACCCTCCAATGAGAGTTCCTTTAGTGGCCACAGAGACAGTCTCAGTGTACACTGGAAAGACATTTGGAAGGACCCATTATTAAACAAACCAAATCACAGAAGAGACTTTTCATTGAAGTAACGGCAGCAGCAGATGT
This sequence comes from Rana temporaria, assembly GCF_905171775.1. Lineage (NCBI taxonomy): Eukaryota > Metazoa > Chordata > Amphibia > Anura > Ranidae > Rana > Rana temporaria. The sequence goes on from NC_053495.1 coordinate 20,551,683, forward strand.
CTTCTGGTGTTTGGTCCAAGGCAGCACTTTATCTTCAAACTGTGGTTGGCCTTGCCCACATCACTGATTCTTTGCCCCGGGTGAAATAATGTCTAGCTTCCCCACTGGTACTGCCTATAAGAGTACCAGTACCAGCCGTTCTACTCTAATAAAGTAGAACGGTTAGTGGCTAGTGAAGGGGGAGAGGGGGCTTGGGTGGCCGGGGGGGGGTGCGGGAGTTGTCCGGCCGCTGTGGGAGAGACCTGTCAAAGTGGGCCGGTCTGGATGAAGTCCAGGGCCACATTTTTGTCCCAGTCCAGCCCTGCGTACACATGACCGTTTTCCTCGACGAAATCCATCAAGAAACTTGCTGGCAGAGCTTTTTTGCTGAGGAAAACGGTTGTGTGTATGTTTTTAGTCGAGAAAACTGTTGTGCATCTCGACGAGCAAAAAAGAGAAGAAGTTCTCTTTTTCCCCGTCTGGGAGTCTCAATTTCCTCGTCGTGTTCCTCGTCAGGCTGGTTTACGACGAGAAACACGTTCGTGTGTATGCTTAGAAACCCGCGCTACTTTTACCGAAGGTGCGCTCCCGTCTCATACTTTATTCTGAGCATGCGTGGGTTTCTTAGCATACACACAAACGTGTTTCCTGTAGAAAACAAGCCCGACGAGAAACACGACGAGGAAATTGAGACTCCCGTCGAGGAAAAAGAGAACTTGTTCTCTTTTTTTCTCGTCGAGTTCCTCGACAGTTTCCTCGTTGAAAAACATACACACAACCGTTTTCCTTGGCAAAAAAGCTCTGCCACCAAGTTTCTTGATGGATTCTGTCGAGGAAAACGGTTGTGTGTACGAGGCCTTGGCCTACATCCTTCCTACACACCCTCGGAATTTCCGACAACAAATGTTCGATGGGAGCTTTTGGTCGGAAAATCCGACCTTGTGTAAGCCCCATCGGACATTTGTTGTCAGAATTTCAGACAACATAAATTTGATAGCTGGTTCTCAAATTTTCCCGACAACAAAATCCGTTCTCGTAAATTCCGATCGTGTGTGTGGACAATTCCGACGCACAAAATTCCATGCATGCTCTGAATCAAGTACGAGACGGAAGCGCTCGGTCTGATAAAACTAGCGTTCGCAATGGAGATAGCACATTCGTCACGCTGTAACGGACTGAAAAGCACGAAGACTGAAAAGCGCAAACCGTCTCTCACCAAACTTCTACTAACACGACTAGTATTGAACTTCCCTTTTCTAGTGCCGTCGTACGTGTTGTACGTCACCGCGTTCTTGGCGATAGGAATTTACGACAACATTTGTGTGACCGTGTGTATGCAAAACAAGTTTGAGCCAACATCCGTCGGGAAAAAAATCCACGGTTTTGTTGTCGGAATGTCCGATCGTCTGTACGCGGCATTTGGCAGTGCTAGACAATTCTTCCCAGTTTTACAAACAGCTGATTTGGAAATGAATTGAACCAACTTCTCTGCTGCAGATCCATCAGCTCTCATTCAGAGAAGGGGAAAATGCAACAACAAAAGCACAAGAAGGCAATTAATTTGTGGAAGAGGCTTTGGGATACAGTGTGGAGCTTTATTAGCAATGTGTGACAACAACACTTCCCATATGGTGGTATAATAAGAGAGAGATCAAGGGAAGGTGACAGTCAATGACGTTTTTCTTCATCGGGGTAAATTCAGGATTTCTCGACAAGAGCACACCTCTTTTGTTAATAGCTGTTTAGCATTAAATACAAGGTGACTCTAATCTCTTTCTACAAAGAAATTTAAGGATTTAAAGTGACACTGTCATCGCTCCCGAAAAAACCCAAAGCAGTTCCCTGTGATAGAAGAGGAATTTCTCTTGCCTCTCTGGTGGCCGGTGTCTCCTACCTTTTCCTTCTGTTGAAGTATTACAGCCTGCATTAAAATGTTTTACATTTGACTTTAACCTCCCTGGCGGTGTTATTATTTCCGATTTTAGGTGCTGAAAGCGGTACCATTATTTGCAAGGAAATTTGGAGTTTTATACTGTAGGCCTGTCATTTTTAGGAATAACTCACTTAAATCTGACCAAACAAGAGTCTAGTAGGCCTTTCCGGTAGGGTTGTCCCGATACCACTTTTTTAGGACTGAGTACAAGTACCGATACTTTTTTTCAAGTAGTCGCCGATACCGAATACTGATACTTTTTTTAAATGTGTCCCCAAATGCAGCCATGTCCCCCACATATGCAGCCATGTCCCCCCCAGCCATGTCCCTCACATATGCAGCCATGTCCCTCACATATGCAGCCATGTCCCTCACATATGCAGCCATGTCCCTCACATATGCAGCCATGTCCCTCTAGCCATGTCCCTCACATATGCAGCCATGTCCGGAGTCCAGCCATGTCCCGAGTCTAGCCATGTCCCGAGTCCAGCCATGTCCCGAGTCCAGCCATGTCCCGAGTCCAGCCATGTCCCCCATACCTTTGCCGCCGCCGCATGGAGAAGATCACAGCATTCATTTGAATAAATGTGATGTTCCAGCACGGCGTTTAACCCATGCGGCGGTGCGGTGCGATGCGGCGGCTTTCGATGCGGCGGCGGCAGCGGCGGGGGGAAGTATTCTATTTAGGTATCGGGGGTATTTGCACGAGTACGAGTACTCCCGCAAATACTCGGTATCGGTCCCGATACCGATACTGGTATCGGTATCTGGACAACCCTACTTTCCGGGTATGAATTTTTTTTAAAAACAAAATTATAAATTTTTTTTTTTTTTTTTTTGCTATTCTGCGTTACCCCGTACAGTTAAAACTCACCCAACGATAGGACCAACTCTATGGACTGGAAATAAAATATGTCATAATCCGAATTTCTCAACTAATAATTCCCCCCTCTACCCAATAATAGGAAATCCAGAATTCCAGCCTGGTATGGAATCCCATATACTCAAGAAATTAAAAGAAAAGGGTAGATTTCAAGCCTCCCACTTTCTGGGTGAAAGGGGGTGGATGACAATAGGAGAAATAGCACAAAGGGGAGGGAGCGGCGAGATACCGATATGGCAAGCGCGACAGGTACGACATTTTCTGGAGACTCTGGATGGTGCAGAAAAGTATAAATTATAATATAATAAATAATTATAAATAATTCTAACAAATAATAATATAATTATAATAACAATTATTTAATAATGTAATCAACTCAAAATCACTGAAATTTGCTCAGTTGCAGAATTGTCGCTGTCATTACTTTTATTTTTTTATGACGAATTTCCCCACAAATCGCTATCGCACAATTCTGCAAGTGATTATAATTTATTATCGCTGTTTTCTAGCTGCTCTAAAACCATTTTTGACACTTTTGGTTGCTATGGACAATCTACAGTTTGCAGGCAGAAAGAACAGTTTTTATTATATAAAAGAACATGTAGGGCACTGGGCAGACCACTAGGGACAAGGGGGGGGGGGTGTATTTTTTACATACGGTGCTGTAATCTATACGATTACAGTATACTGTATGTAAGGTGTTTTACCTTTTTGAATTTGGCGCAGTTCTCCGCTCCCGTGCATCGTAACGTCGCAGGGAACGGAGATCGGCGGCACACAGAGGCACTGTGTGAGCGAGCGAGCACCCGCTCGCTCACACAGCGCGGTGGCATCGGTGGATCCAGGGACAAGGTAAGTAAACCCTGCCTATGGATGCTGCGAGGCAAGCCCGAGTCTGACTCGGGGTTTCCGATCGCAGCACAAAAATGTAACCCCGAGTCAGACTCGGGAATACCGCCAGGGGGGTTAAGGGACTTTAGGGGTCAATGGACCCACAGCACACAGGTTCGGGGACATAGGCATATGATACTCCTATAAGTGTTGAAAGCTGAAGATTCAGAGTGGATCTTCTTTTGAAAAAGGGGGTTGTGGCTACAAAACGTTGTGAATCCCAACTCCACCTGATCCTAAAGCCTCGTACACACGATCAGATTTCCATTGGACAAATCCGTGGAATTTTGTGCGAAGGGCGTTTGGCTGTGAACTTGTTCTGCATACAGACGGCAGAACTTTTTCAGCCAACATACACCAAACTACGTGGTTTTTCTGCTCTTTAGCGCCACCCTTTGGGCAACTTCTGCTAATGTTGTCTTATGGTTAGCATTGGTTCGGAGCATGCGTGTTTGTATTTTGGATTTCAGTCCGAGGGACTTGTGTACACACGATTGGATAATCCGATGGAACACATTTGTTATCGTAAAGTTTGAGAGTATGGCTATCCAACGTTTGTTGTTGGAAATTCCGACAACAATTGTCCGATGGAGCGTACAAACGGTCGGATTATCCAACAAAAACCTTGTCATCACACAATTGTTGTCGGAAAATTCAATCGTGTGTACGGGCCTTAAATGTGTCCGCGTGCCAACTGAAGGCGGACCGTTTTCATCGGACATGTCCGCTCGTCTGTACGAGGCCTCAAGTAGTATGACCTTCATCGTACTACAGCTTTCATTACATATGGTAGTGTGGACCATATTACTACAACAAATAAACATGTATTTAAAAATCTGAACGATGGACCAGCAATGATTGTGGAAGCTGCTACATTAGAAAGGTGAGAAGCCCGCTCTCCACGGCCGGGCCTATTTTCACACTACGAAGCGGATGTCTTCTGACGCGGCAGGTGGAGGTGAGTGAGCCTTACCGGGAAGACCCACAATAAACACTGATTGCATCTGACAGCTAACCAGCAGGAGATGAAACTCCGAGTGATGATTTTACTCATTTATGAGCCGCTTTAACACATTTATGGGAGCAAAAACACCACGAGGGACATGTGAAGCAAAAAAGGATTAATACAATGGACAGGACGGGGGTAGCCTGAAACCCAACACACCCAACCCATGCATAAATTCATATTAATATACAGCGCCTTGAAAAAGTATTCACTCCTCTTGACATTTTTCCACATCTTGTCATGTTACAATCAAAAACATACATTTATTTTATTGGGATTTTATGTGATAGACCAACACAAAGTGGCACATAATGGTGAAGTGGGAGTAAAATGATAAATTGTTTTCTAATTTTTTTAATATCTGAAAAGTGTGGCGTGCATTTGTATTCAGCCCCCATTACTCTAATACCTCTAATTAAAATCTAGTGGGACTAATTGCCTTTAGAAGCCACCTAATTAGTAAATAGAGTCCACCTGTGTGTAATTTAATCTCAGTATAGGTACAGCTGTTCTATGAAGCCCTCAGAGGCTTGTTAAAGAACCTTAGTGAACAAACAGCATCGTGTAGGACAAAGAAAACACCATACAGGTCAGGGATAAAGTTGTTTAGAAGTTTAAAGCAGGGTTAGGTTATAACAAAATCTCCCAAGCTTTGAACATCTCACAGAGAACTGTTCAATCCTTCATCCGAAAATGGAAAGAGTATGGCACAACTGAAAACCTACCAAGACATGGCCGTCCACCTAAACTGACCGGCCGGGCAAGGAGAACATTAATCAGAGAAGCAGCCGAGAGGCCCATGGTAACTCTGGAGGAGCTGCAGAGATCCACAGCTCAGGTGGAAGAATCTGTCCACAGGACAACTATTAGTCGTGCTCTCCACAAATCTGACCTTTATGGAAGATTGGGAAGAAGAATGCAATTGTTGAAAGAAAGACATAAGAAGTCCCATGTATAGTTTGTGAGAAGCCATGTGGGGGTCACAGCAAACATGTGGAAGAAGGTGCTCTAGTCAGATGTAAGGATGAGCTCCGGCGTGTTCGCATTGAACACGTGAGGAGCCCGCCAGGAAGTCGGCACCCGCGCTGCGCTAATCACAGCCAGGCAGACATTTCCCGAACTCTGCAGCCGAGCATCGGGAAATGTCTGCCTGGCTGTGATTAGCGCAGCACGGGTGCCGTCTTCCTGGCGGGCTCCTCACGTCACGTGTTCAATGCGAACACGCCGGAGCTCATCCTTAGTCAGATGATACCAAAATGTAACTTTTGGCCTAAAAGCAAAACACTATGGGCCAGATTCTCAAAGGCGTTACGACGGCGCAACACCATTTGCGCCGTCGTAAGTCCTAATCTGGCCCCGGGTATCTATGCGACTGATTCTTAAAAATCAGTTACGCATTAGATCTGACAGGCGTAAGGCTCTTACGCTGTCAGATCTTAAATGCATTTTTTTTCCCGCCGCTAGGTGTCGCCGACGTCGTTTTCCCCGTCGCTGTAAATTAGCAAATTACGACGATTCTCGAACGTACGCGCGCTCGACGCAGAGAATTTACGTCGTTTCCGTAGCCTTTGCGACGCGTAAAGTTGCCCCTGGGTCTATGGAGGCGCAGCCAATGTTAAGTATGGCCGTCGTTCCCGCGTCGAAATTTAAAAAATCTACGTCGTTTGCGTAAGACGTCCGTGAATGGCACTGGACGCCATTTACGTTAACGTCTAAGCAAATGACGTCGGTGCAACGTCATTTAGCGCAATGCACGTCGGGTAATTTATCCGACGGAGCATGCGCAGTACGCTCAGTGCGGGAACGCGCCTAATTTTAATGGTGCCCGCCCCATTTGAATTGGGCGGGCTTGCGCTGAGCGCTTTTACGATACACCGCCACAAGTTTACAGGTAAGTGTTCTGAGAATCAGGCACTAACGCTGTAAACCTGCGGCGGTGTAACGTAAATCACATACGTTACGCTGCCCAGGAGCAACGTAATTGTATGTGAATCTGGGCCTATGTGTGGCGGAAAACTAACACTGCACATCACCCTGAACACACCATCCCCACTGTGAAACGTGGTGGTGGCAGCATCATGTTGTGAGGATGCTTTTCTTCAGCAGGGACAGGGAAGCTGGTCAGAGTTGATGAGAAGATGGATGGAGCCAAATACAGGGCAAGCTTAGAAAAAAAAACGATGCCGCGTACACACGATTTTCCACCAGCAAAAGTCCGATTGTCACTACAACTACAACCACTGATGGGGGGACTATTTCTCCTTTTTTTGACCACAGGGGTCATATAAATTGTTTACTCCCACTGACCACCAAACTTGAGGCATGGTTTACTTCCACGGATGCCGGTACATTTTCTACTCCCACCGACCACAATCCAGCCCAACCTAACGTCTGAATGACAGTAAACTAGTCTTTTGTTTAGAATGTTGGGAGATCCCTAAACTAGACTCTAGTTAAAGGTTTTAGGGGTGGCAGTTTCCTATTAGGCTCTCCTTTTCTAACCCCATCTGGAAAAATGAAAGCTGAAATTTGATTGGCTGTTTTGAGAACCCAGGCACCCTTCTTTCCTCAAATCTCAATGGATCTTGCACCCAATACAGCACAAATAAATCTGCAGTCGAGGATTAGGCTAGAATGTGTTAACTACTCCAATAATTCACCTGACACCCCGAGGGAACAGCATTTCTCAAAGTAAAATTATCATTGCAGGGTTGTGTGGAATGAGGAGCCTTGCTCATATCCTCCATGACTTATTAATGGAATATTACGAATCCCAGGAAGGTCCTTTACTTGTTATTTTATTCACGGCTCTTCCGCCTGTATCATTCGTTACGCATTCTCCCAGCCCGCATGCAATCGTATACGTGTGAATTAATTAATGTTATTGCAATGTGGAAAACATGTAACTCTATAGCGGGATTCCCTAAGCGATTGCCGAGCCAACTATTAAGCGGGCAATCACTGCGACATAATTTGTTCGAAGGAAAACTCCACTTTATTTTTTTAAAACAAAATGTCATAATATAAATAATTGCGCCACAAGTCAATTTTAAAATAATATTAAAATTTGCCTTTCCATTTCCTGCTAAGGTCAGATGTGATTTTCTAAGTTTGACCAAAAAATTAAAATTTCTTTCCCTTCTAGCCATATAAATAATATTTTACATTTTCTAAATGAGATTGGATAACACATTTAGCAAGAAAAAAAAACGGTGTTTGTCAGAAAATCGATATAATATTCAATTTAAAATTCATCCAAATAGTTGACATTTTTTGGACCTGACCATTTCTTAAAATTTTCTTTCTGAGAAAAAATTATTTGATATTAAATATCGGAGAGCCACATTACTCACATTCAAAATGTAACATATTTGAGCACTGGATAAAATACTAATAAAATTTAAAGTGGAGTTCCACCCATAAATATAACATTACATCAGTAGTTTTAAAAAAATGTCATTAGTCCTTTACGAATTTTTTTTTTTTTTTAGATGCCTTCAAAGTGTTGTTGCTAGGCAGAATAGTTAATCTTCCCACTTCCTGCACCTAGGTGCTTAATGCTTCCTAACCTACACTGCACAGACTCCTGGGAATGTAGTGGGTGTAACTTTCCAGGAGTCTGTGCATTCCCCAGTCTCAAAGAATCATGTGACTTGGACAGCACAGGTGCTGAAACCTGATCTGACACTGCTTGTGCAGCACTGAGCATGTGCGAGTTTTGCAAGGCTGAAATCCAGGAAGTCATACAGTCTGGCTTCATGATGCCCACACTTAAGATGGCCCCAGTCATTTTCTATTTTATAAAGTGTCTAAATGCTGTAACAACCTAACAAAACGGACCTTAGTTTACAGACTAACTTTACTAGAATACATTAAGCTTGTGTATTACAGGGGTATTTATATTTAAAAGGTGAAATTGTGGCCGGAACTCCGCTTTAAATTCTCCTCAACAGCTGAACACTATGATATCCCTCTAGCTATCACAATTACAATGCAGAAATAAAAAGTGCAGTGCTAATGATAACCGTATACAATATCCATGTGTTAAAGTGCTACAGAATTTATAAAAGTTCAAATATTGTGCGCCAATCTTAGAATTTTTTATATTTTTGCTGTCTTTTAATGCACTCATATTCATATATTTAGATGTACCCTGTATGCAAAGAACTCACACCTTCCTGTTCGCAAACCGTGGAGTACAAGATGCATTCCATCCACAGGAAGTGACGTAGTAGATCCCGCCCAATGCGTTTCGTCATGCAAACGTCATTAGGAGCAGCCTGTGAGTGCAATATTTGTATTACATCGCTCGAGTTGCCCTCCAGATGAAGCCACGAGGATAGTGGCGTAATGCGGCGAGGTAGAGCTTGGCGGTGATATACGTGAGACTTGTTGGAATCTTATATGCTGTTTTTATTACTTAATAAATGTGAGTTTAATGTTTGAAGCTGGGGTGGTGAGGTTTATTCCACTTGACATTTGGCCCGTTATTGGAAGCATTTTATATTTTTTTCATGTTGGTTTGGAGTTGCTGGGGAACTGCACAGAGGCATTTTTAAAGAAGAAGTACACAGAGTATACAGAGTGCAGAGTGTGTTTGACCCCTGCAGGGTCTTTATAGGAGCCATTGGAGATCAATATGGAGCCATCTGCTGATGTGAATTACTTTGAGCGTGTTTGACCCTATTAGGGTCTAAAAAGGAGGTGAGCGTCCAAGGGAGCACTTATCAGGGAGTGTCGTTTTGATTGATGAAACTCGTTTCTACATAGTGAGGCTTGCATTGCACTTTTTTCTCATAAGAAGACTTTTCAATTTATATCATATTAATTTATTTCATCACATGTTCTACTTATCACATTATATTGCATTTGGACTTTGGATATATGCAATTAGCACTTTATTATTTATGAATTATTATTTATGATATATTGACACTGTCTATCGTATGTATATCTCATTTATATATAATTTATTACTCAGTTTATAGCAGCACTATCACACTTTATATATAATGAATATAAATATATATCACAGACAAATTACGCCGACGTATCTGTTAATACGCCGCGTAAGTTGTAGTATGCACCGTCGTATCTATGCGCTGTATTCAGGAACCCAGATACACCTGAATTTCTGCTTGATCCGACCGACGTAAGTCTTCTTACGCCATTGTATCTTGGGTGCATATTTACGCTGGCCGCTAGGGGCGCTTCCGTTGATTTACGCGTCGAATATGTAAATGAGCTAGATACGCCAATTCACGAACGTACTTGCGCCCGTCGCAGTAAGCTACGTCGTTTACGTAAGGCGTACGTCCGTCGTAAAGTTATCCCACCTAAAGCAGGGGTAAGTCATGTTAAGGTATGGGCGCGGGAACAGCGTTGTATTTTACGTTTTTTACGTAAGTCGTACGTGAATGGGCCTATGGACATTTTGGTATATATTGTCCATCCCCGAGCCTGGAACGGGGAGGGGGGGGGGGGTTTGTAGGGGGGGGGAGATATGTAGAGAGTCAGCCTGGAGAGGATTAATAAAAAAGGCAAGTACTTCCCTTTCAGGCTTACTTATTAGGCAGCTGGTCAGAGAGGCTGGGAGGAATGGTTGTGTTGCTATCAGAGCTGAAGAGAGCTTAATGCTGAAAGGATACCTGTTGCCTCTGTCTCGAGCCTGCTGGGTGAGCTTCCCTGAACTGGGACTTCGCTATGTGATATGATGTGGCTGGGATGCTGAGCAAGATTTAAAAGGACTGTCTTGTACTGCTAAGAAGAGCTTGTGTTTTGTTTGAACTGCCTATGAAGACAACGCCTGTCAATTTTCTGTTGCTTTTTGCTGAATAAAACCTTTTAAGTTGACTAAACTGTCTCTCAGCTGGCTGTTCACCCCTCTCATTCCTTACAATACATATACTGTATATATACATGATCCGGCGCACAGCTGCTGCCCTGTAGCCGTAAAATTGCTGGATGGGGTTAGGGTAATTATGAGATGCCCAATTAATTGTAGAACCGATATAGGGATTTGAGACTATATACATCTCCAGTATATACACCTCCTCTTTTCCTCCAGCACAAACTTATGTGCAGACTATCACTCCCAGGACCAGCTAGCACTGATTTGCAGGCCTGACACTGACTCAGCCAGGCCCAAAGTGAATTCCCCTTGCAGGCAGGGACCATCGTCCCCTATATTGTAGAAAACATATAGGTTGTCCCATACCTCCCGACCGTCCCGGATTTCACGGGAACGTTCCGCGGTTCGTGGTTTCGTGGTAAATCCCGCGAGCAGTCCTATTGTGTCCCACGATTTCACGGCCCCGCGTTTGATTTTGATCCACGGACCCCCCCCCCCCGCTCAACAACTCTGATCCACGGAAATCCCCCCCCCCGCTCAACAACTTCGTTTGTGGGGTATGCTCATTTGTCCCTCATTCTGAAGTTGAAAAGTTGGGAGGTATGTAGTCCCAATGCTAGTTGTCCACATGGCTACTGATCCCAGTACCACCTCTTCAGGCCCTGCCAGCCCTCTTGACTGCAACTGCCCTTCTCCACTGCCCGTGCCACCACAGTCCACTCCACTGGCTCTGCACCCCTTTCCAGACTGCAATCTCCCAGTCCAATCAGGCATGCCTCCCTAGTCCTTCCCGAATGTGTGTCACTCATCAGCCCTCCTGGCTGCGACCTGTTGTTCCTCCCTGGAGACTTGCCTGGCAGTGCTCTCCTGCTGTCCTCTACCTTGCTCCCTTGCCACCTGTCCAGGACACCGCCGTCTGTCTTGAGAAGGGTCCTGTCCGCACCTGAGCCCCAGGCCCAAAGTCACCACCCAGACTGGAGAGCTCCCTCCAGGCCGGCCTAGCGCTCCATATCCATCTTCCACACCGTAGATGGAGCAAGACGAGCAGAATACAAGCTAAATAGGCCTGCAGTACCTAATTTGGCCTGAGGTACGGGGGCGCAAAAGCCGAGCAGAGAGGAAAATAGGCCTGCAGTACCTCATTTGGCCTTAGGTACGGGGGCGCATGAACCGAGAAAAGCCGAACATTGGCCTGCAGTACCTCATTTGGCCTGAGGTACGGGGGCGCAGGAAACAAGCCAAAGTGTCCTCTGGCCTTTTCGGACGTTTTCGGTGCTCTCTGGCGCCCCCCCCACTTCTGGCCGCAGTCGGTATTGCATCCCATTGAAGTCAATGAGGAACAAATTATTTTCGTTTCCATTGACGTCAATGGGAAAACTCGCTTTGATATGCAAGTACTTTGGATTACGAGCATACTCCTGGAACAGATTATGCGCGTAAACCGAGGTTCAACTGTACACTATTTTTACTTTAAAGTTCAGTGTTGCAAAGGTAATACGCAAGGCTGGTGCGCCCTCTGTCCTTGTTTAATTTTGGGGGAATGACAAGACCTGTATAATAACTGCAGGAGAGAGAAATCATTTTTTTTCTCCTATCAGAGCAGCCAAGTACACATAAACGGCACTACATAAACCTATGTTAGCCTGTGCAGTCCAGGTCCGGCCCTATGATGGGACCGGGTGGTACCATGGGTACCAGGCAGCACTTTTAGGGGGGCAGCATACTGATGCCCACCAGCCCGTTCCACCAGCTCCGCTACCCAAATAAAATTGATGTCCTTTTTTTCCCACAAATAGAGCTTTCTTTTGGTGATATTTGATCACCTCTGCGGTTTTTATTTTTTGTGCTATAAATATATATATATTTTAACTTTTTGCTATAATAAATATCCCCAAAATTTAGAAACATAAACTATTTTCTTCAGTTTAGGCCAATATATATTCTTCTACATATTTTTGGTACAAAAAAAAAAACACAATTAGCGTACATTGTTTAGTTTGCGCAAAAGACATTGTGGCAGCCGGCAATTCACAGGTCCCTTTATACTCCTGGATACATGTATAGAGCCATGGCAGGTCCTTTTATACACCTATATGCATGTACAGAGCCATGACAGGCCCTCTTTAAACATCTATAGAGCCATGACAGGCCCTCGTTATACTCCTTTATACATGTATAGAGCCATGGCAGGTCCTCTTTATACTCCTATATACATTTATAGAGCCATGGCAGGTCCTCTTTATATTCCTTTGCATGTAAAGAGTCTCGACAGGTCCTCTATATACATGTATAGAGCCATGACAGGTTCTCTTTATACTCCTTTATACATGTATAGAGCCATGACAGGCCCTCGTTATACTCCTTTATACATGTATAGAGCCATGACAGGTCCTCTTTATAGTCCTATACATGTATAGAGCCATGACAGGTCCTCTTTATAGTCCTATACATGTATAGAGCAATGACAGGTCCTCTTTATACTCCTTTATACATGTATAGAGCCATGACGGTTAGTTATCATGATATAAAATAATGAATGTGGGGGCCTTTTGGTTGGCGTGATTTTTTTTCTGGTGGGGGGGGCAGCATTTCATTCTTGGTCCCAGGCAGCACAATGTCTTGGGCCGGTACTGGTGCAGTCTGTATCTGTACACTGCAATTCCACAACATCATGACCTCTCTTCTCTCTCCAGGAGACCTTCTGACTCATTCCAGGCTTACCCAGCTCCTGAGTAGGCGGGCACGCGCCACGCGGCCTCGCTCCCCGCTTGTAAAGACTAATAACAATTATATTATCCTTATTACACTTTGCTACTTCAAGCTTTTGCCGGGGGAATTTTTAAAACGGAGAATATGAAATAAATTGTAGCGGAGAGTTTAATGCAATGCTAAAAAATCGAGCAGCTTTCATTAATATAACATGGCCCGTGGGATCGCACAAGTTTGCTCTGCGGTTACCAGTGCAACGTGAGGAGCAAGTCCTCCTACGCTCCGTAAATGAGGTCGCGGAAGATTTTTCAAGAATGAAATGGAGACACCAAAAAAAAAAAAAGTTATCCTCAGCTGGCTATAAAGATTCCTTTCCTCCTGTAAAATAACTTCTTGTTCTGTGCTGCCGATGAATGTCAGTTCTGTCTCTCCCGTGTCTTATAATTACTTCATCCTAAAGAGCGTGTCACCACTCGTAACCAGGGCCACCATCAGGAATTATGGGGCCCCTTACACAGCTTCAGGCATGGGCAGGGCTGTCTTAATGAGAGGGCACACCTGGGCACTGCCCAGGGGCCCCAGCTGCATGGGGGGCCCCTGCACTTTCCCCAAAGCAGCTGCTCCTTGAGCCCATGCTGCCCCAAAAGTAGGGGCCCCATGATGGCACTGAGAGTGATAGATACACAGGGGAGGCAGTCTGCCTCCTACCTACTTGATGTCTGTTTACCTGCACTGTCATCGTTGTAGGGGCCCCAGAGCATTTCTTTGCCCAGGGGCCCATGATGCTATTAAGATGGCCCTGTGCATGGGCCCCCTGGAGCCGGGGGGGGGGGGGGTGCTGCCGCCTCAAATTGAGAAGTGGGTGGGTGTCGCCGCTAATTGAGAAGCTGGGGGGGGGGGGGGCGCTTTACAAAACATAAATAAAATATATATATATATATATATAGGGGGAAAAAAGGGGGGGGTAGCCATCCGGGGCCCTGGGGACCTCTGGGGCCTTTAATTAAAAAAAAAATTAAAAAATATATATATTTTTTTTAATATATATATATATATATATATATATATATATATATATATATATATATATATATATATATATATATATATAAAAAAATAAAGAAAAATAAAAAAGTAAAACAAAGAAATATAAAAAATATATATATAAAAATATTTAATTATTTTTTAACGGGGGTTGCCACCTGGGGCCCTGGGGACCTCCGGGCCCCTGGGGACCTCTGGGCCCTTTACAAAAAAATATATACGTATAAAAAAATAAAATAAAAATAAAAATAATAAAAAAAGAAAAAGAAAACAAAAATATATAAAAAAATATATATATATTTTTTTTTTTAAAAGGGGGGGTTGACATCCGTGGCCCTGGGGACCTTTGGGCCCTTTACAAAAAAAATATATATGTATAAAAAAATGAAAGAAAAAGAAAAAGAAAACAAAAATATATAAACAAATATATATATTTTTTTTTAAAAAGGTGGGGTTGACATCCGGGGCCCTGGGGACCTCTGGGCCCTTTAATAAAAATCAAATCAATTTTTTTTTTAAATTAAATAAAAAAAAGTGGGGTTGCCATCCGGGCCCTTGGGGACCTCTGGGCCCCTTACAGGTGTACTGCCTGTACCCCCCTAATGGCGGCCCTGCTCGTAACCCCATAGATCATGTAATATCAAGCTCGGCACTGCCTACAGACACGTCACTATAAGTGTATTATACAAACCTAATAAATAAACAGCCACTTACTTTACAGCAGGGGTGTCCAAACTTTTTTCAAAGAGGGCCAGATTTGATGAAGTGAACATGCGTGAGGGCCGACCATTTTGCCTGACATTCTTTGAACCATTAAAATTCGGTCTAAGTGTTTTCGTCCGAGCCCAACAAGAATTCTCTTACCTTTGTGGCTGTGTGTGGTGAAGAGATGAGCTTGGGCCTGTTATTTCACTTTAAGAGGGAAGTTTCAGGGAAAAATGTAATTTATATTAAGGAACTGTGAAGCAAAATAAGGGTCAGTACCCATCAATGCATCCTAATCAGTGCCCATCTGCAGCTTCACCATTGCCATGAAAGCAGCCTCTCCATTGCCATAAATGCAGCCTCACCATTGCCATGAATGCAGCCTTACTATTGCAATCAATGCAGCTTTACTATTGCCATGAATGAAGCCTTACCATTGCCATGAATGCAGCCTTACCATGGCAATCAATTCAGCCTTACCATTGCAATGAATGCAGCCTCACAAGTGCCATAAATGCAGCCTCATCATTGCATGAATGCAGCCTCACCATTGTCATGAATGCAGCCTCACCATTGTCATGAATGCAGCCTCACCATTGCCATGAATGCAGCCTCACCATTGCCATGAATGCAGCAAAGCACTTGCCTCCTAAGTTACGGCGGCGTAGCGTAAATGGGGCCGGCGTAAGCGCGCCTAATTCAAATGAGGATGAGGGGGAGTGTTTTATGTAAATGATTGGTGACCCGACGTGATTGACGTTTTTTTACGAACGGCGCATGCGCCGTCCGTGTACATATCCCAGTGTGCATTGCTCCAAATTACGCCGCAAGGACTTATTGGTTTCGACGTGAACGTAAATTACCTCCAGCCCCATTCACGGACGACTTACGCAAACGTCGTAAAATTTTCAAATTTCGACGCGGGAACGACGGCCATACTGAACATTGACTAGGCCAGCTATTTGTTCGACTAACTTTACGCCGGAAAAAGCCGTACGCAAACGACGTAAAAAAAAAATGCGCCGGGCTCAAGTACGTTTCTGAATCGGCGTATCTAGTCATTTGCATATTCTACGCCGAACTCAACGGAAGCGCCACCTAGCGGCCAGCCTAAATATTGCACCCTAAGATACGACGGCGTAGGACATCTAGTGGCAGAAAAAAGTCCTGCAGGCAAATCTCAGGGTTAAAGGTGGATATTGCAGCAAACACGGGTTTTGGCATTGTCTCTTTTAACAAGCAATTAATTTTCATCTTGTTGTTTTTGGCTGGAATTCTGCTTTCCTTTTTATGTTTAGTGGTCCTCTGCAACTAAAGACAGTTATAAGGTGTCATTAAAGATACATGATTAAGATGCACACTGTCAGGGGATGATAGATGTCCTAACAATCACATGAAGACGCACAAAAAATAAATAAAAAAGCAAAACATTTCCCCCTCGCTGTCTAATAAATACCTCCTGTGGATTATAGTGGGCTGTGCAGTAAAATGATCTGCCTGTAATGGGACTCCTGTAGCGAGGAGTTACTGCGGAGGGCTGACAGTTGGCAGAGAATGACTGACAGAAATGTGGACTGATCTGCTATTTGTCAACGGTTATTAGGAGGCAGAGAGTGACGCTGACACCCCCGGCCTCCGTCTACAAAGCATTGCATGGAAGGATGATGAAAGAGGTACAAAGGGGGCCATAAGGAGCCTTGAGTAACAGGCAGTGCTGGGACAAGGTCATTTGGTGCCCAGGGCGAAGATGGCAAACTACGCCCCCCCCCCCCCCCAATTATCGTCACTGTTCATTGTCACCGTTGTGACTATTTGTGCCTGTCTGGAGATTTCCGCAGGTATTCTTGACCTTGAGTGTGCCCGCCATTACAGCCTCAGTGTGCCCGCCATTACAGTCTCAGTGTGCCCGCCCTTACAGCCTCAGTGTGCCCGCCCTTACAGCCTCAGTGTGCCCGCCGTTACAGCCTCACTGTGCCCGCCATTACAGCCTCACTGTGCCCGTGAATGCAGCCTCACTGTGCCTGCCATTATAGCGTCACTGTGGCCACAATTACATTCTCACTGTGCCCGTGAATGCAGCCCCACTGTGCCCGTGAATGCAGCCTCACCGTGTCCGCCATTACAGCTTCACTGTGCCCATGAATGCAGCCTCACTGTGCCCACCATTATAGCCTCACTGTGCCTGCCCCTAACCCTAACCCTCACCCTTACCCTCACCCTAACCCTAACGCTCACCCTCACCCTAACCCTAACCATATTTTTCAATGGGAAACCCTAACCCTAACCCCCTAACCCTAACCCCCTAACCCCCTAACCCTAACTCGAATTCGATCGAATTTCATCCACAGGTTTTCGATTCGAAAACGTTCGTTCGGATTCGGTTAAATTTGTTAATATTACAATTCGGGAATTCGTATGCATCCGAATGTCCGAATAATGAAAAATTTGACCGAATTTCGATTCGGAATGAAACGAAATGCACATGCCTAATCGGAATTTCCGATCGTGTGTACGGGGCATAAGACTAAGGCCCCGTACACACGAGAGGATTTATCCGCGGATACGGTCCACCGGACCGTTTCCGCGGATAAATCCTCTCGAGGATTTGCGAGGATTTTGATCCGATGGAGTGTACTCACCATCAGATCGAAATCCGCGCCGAAATCCCATCGCGATGTCATCGCGATGGGATTTCGGCGCGGATTTCGATCTGATGGTGAGTACAGCGACGCTGTCATATAAGGAATTCCACGCATGCATCGAATCATTACGACGCATGCGGGGGATTCATTCGGACGGATTGATCCGGTGAGTCTGTACAGACCAGCGGATCAATCCGTTGGGATGGATTCAAGCGGATAGATTTGAAAGCATGTCTTTAAATTTTTATCCGCTTGAAATCCATCCCAGGGGATAAAAATCCACGGAAACAGATCCGCTGGATTGTACACACCAGGGGATCTATCCGCTGGAGCCGGTCGGTCCGCGGATCAATTCCAGCGGATGGATCCTCTCGTGTGTACGGGGCATAAGACTAGGATGCATTAATATTCATGTGCGTGTAAAAGGCAGGCATACCAAAACTTTTGGTAATATAGTATATATGTAAAGTGCTGCATAAATTATCAGTGATATATCAGTATATGTAATAAATACATTCTGGATTGATTTGGTACAGGTAAAGCCATTTTTTTTAATAAGACTGACATTCCTTATGGAATAGTTAGGGATGTGGTTAGCGTTAGTGGAGGAGGTTGCTATAAAAAGAACACATTACTTTGCTCTTAGTGACAGGTCCTCTTTAAGAACAATGGGGAATTTGTATGTCTGTGCCTATAGGGTAGGAGGGGAACTCTGTAACAGGAGAAAACAATAGAGATTGACAGAGAAAACCCATCCTAGTCGATGGATTCTCCCCCTGGGTAAGCCTGACCATCCGGCACCAGCGAAGGCTTTCGGGCATCTGAACGTTTGCCAGTCCGGACATCAGATCAGAGGAAATGTTCTCTAGCTGTAGGCAGCTTTATTGTGCCAGCAATGGTCTCCATGTCATTATCATGCCTGCAAGGCATCTTGGGAAGTCAGATTCCTGCCTGGTAATTAAGGCGTGCCAAGCATCTGGGCTCCGGCTGTCCGTCACAGATTAAGGACTCGCTGTCACCTGCGGCTGGCACGCTGGAAATAGGAAACGTTGCTTAAAGGGAACCTACGCTAACAAAAAATATAAAGGCGGTTGCTGCAGACCTCTCCTTCCAAAGATGCTGGTTGTCATGCCGATCCTGTGGATTCAGTACTTTCTGAGACGTTCTGAAAGGTTAATTGGCTCCTGTGTAAGCTGGCCCTTATATGTGTGTGTATGCATGTGACATAGGGCCCTTATATGTGTGTGTATGCATGTGACATAGGGCCCTTATATGTGTGTGTATGCATGTGACATGGGGCCCTTATATGTGTGTGTATGCATGTGACATGGGGCCCTTATATGTGTGTGTATGCATGTGACATAGGGCCCTTATATGTGTGTGTATGCATGTGACATAGGGCCCTTATATGTGTGTGTATGAATGTGACATAGGGCCCTTATATGTGTGTGTATGCTTGTGACATGGGGCCCTTATATGTGTGTGTATGCATGTGACATAGGGCCCTTATATGTGTGTGTATGCATGTGACATAGGGCCCTTATATGTGTGTGTATGCATGTGACATGGGGCCCTTATATGTGTGTGTATGCATGTGACATGGGGCCCTTATATGTGTGTGTATGAATGTGACATGGGGCCCTTATATGTGTGTGTATGCATGTGACATAGGGCCCTTATATGTGTGTGTATGAATGTGACATGGGGCCCTTATATGTGTGTGTATGCATGTGACATGGGGCCTTTATATGTGTGTGTATGCATGTGACATGGGGCCCTTATATGTGTGTGTATGCATGTGACATGGGGCCTTTATATGTGTGTGTATGCATGTGACATGGGGCCCTTATATGTGTGTGTATGCATGTGACATGGGGCCCTTATATGTGTGTGTGTGTGTGTGTGTATGCATGTGACATAGGGCCCTTATATGTGTGTGTATGCATGTGACATGGGGCCCTTATATGTGTGTGTATGCATGTGACATGGGACCCTTATATGTGTGTGTATGCATATGACATAGGGCCCTTATATGTGTGTGTATGAATGTGACATAGGGCCCTTATATGTGTGTATGCATGTGACATAGGGCCCTTATATGTGTGTGTATGCATGTGACATAGGGCCCTTATATGTGTGTGTATGAATGTGACATGGGGCCCTTATGTGTGTGTATGCATATGACATAGGGCCCTTATATGTGTGTGTGTGTATGCATGTGACATAGGGCCCTTATATGTGTGTGTATGCATGTGACATAGGGCCCTTATATGTGTGTGTATGAATGTGACATGGGGCCCTTATATGTGTGTGTGTATGCATGTGACATAGGGCCCTTATATGTGTGTGTATGCATGTGACATAGGGCCCTTATATGTGTGTGTATGAATGTGACATAGGGCCCTTATATGTGTGTGTATGCTTGTGACATGGGGCCCCCTATATGTGTGTGTATGCATGTGACATAGGGCCCTTATATGTGTGTGTATGCATGTGACATGGGGCCCTTATATGTGTGTGTATGAATGTGACATGGGGCCCTTATATGTGTGTGTATGCATGTGACATAGGGCCCTTATATGTGTGTGTATGCAGTATAGGATTTCATGTCATCTGTGCCCAGTCTTGCCACAAGGAGTTAATCCAGCTCTGAGCAATCCTCTTTTCTTTTTTCCAGTGAGATAAAAACAGACAGACAGAGAAATAATAGTCAGTTCTTCCCCCTTGCTGTGAGTAACAGGTGATTTACATCTCATGCATGAGCCTGAGAGAGACATTCTGTGCACTTCAGATCCCCTCCTCCTTTCTTCTCCAGCTCTCCCAGGATTGGCTGCGCCACACCTCAGAATGATTGGGCATGCTGAAGTCATGTGGTGACTTTTCTGGGTTTTAGTGAACAGTGGCAGTAGTTTTTATTTATTTTTAAAAACATTTTTTTATTAGTTTTTGTTATTTTTATATATATATATATATATATATATATATATATATATATATATAAAAAATTAGGAGCCCCATTAGGGGGCTTACATAAAATGTCAGGTGTCTAAACTGGGGGAATCTGCACCACGTGGGGTAATTAGGGTGTGCCCATGCACACCTGACACACCCTGTGTACAGATTGTATGGTGAATGGTCAGTTGAGCAGCAGGCTTGTTGTGCTCTTCCTTGTGTAATCCCTGCTAGTCAGCGCAATATAATTCCTACTGCAAATGACAGTTCAGCTAATATAACGCTCGCACTTGACATCTTACCCAAGCATGACTCCCAAATGTTTGCTGGAATATGATGGATGCATATTTAGAAAAGGTCACATTCGGCCATGTGTGCAGATATTCCGATGATGGGAGATGAATTAGGGGGAGAATAAATCATGGGCTTCTTATTGCAATTAATAATTCTGGAATTAAGTATCAGCTTTCTTTTTGACTGACATAAGAGAGAGAGAGAAAGAGGAAAGCAGTATGTGCCAAAAGAAACATGTGCAGCACATTTCTGCAATACATGCACATTTCCCAAGTTTTTCTCTGTATAAAGACTGTGCAAGTACAGAGAATTTTCTGCCGCTCTGCCAGAAATGCTTTTAAATCCTGTTTCAGGTTGACAACGCACATTTTGATGGGCTGAATGGCATCAGCCCTGCCCCGTTGTCTTTGTAGTAGTAATAAAACCACTTGCCGACCAAACTTTTTTCTGGCACTTTTTGTTTACAAGTTTAAATCTGTATTTTTTGCTATAAATGTACAGTGGAACCTCAGTTTAAGAGTAACTTGGTTTGAGAGCATTTTGATTTGCGAGCAACTTTTTTTTTTTTTTAATTCTGACTCGGTTTGCGAGTGTTGATACGCAAGACGAGCAGAATTCAAGCTAAATGGGCCTGCAGTACGTCATTTGGCCTGAGGTACGGGAGGCGCAGAAGCAGAGCCGAAAATATGCCTGCAGTACCTCATTTGGCCTGAGGTACAGGGGCGCAGGAAACAAGCAGAAGTGTCCTCTGGCCTTTTCGACCGTTTTCAGCGCTCTCTGGTGCCCCCCACCCCCCCACCTCTGGCCGCATTCGATATGGCCACCCATTGAAGTGAAGGGTCCTTTCACACTAGCGGACCGTTCGTCCGCTCATTACAAGTCCGTTAACGGACTTGTAATGAATCCCTATGGGATCGCGTCCGCGTCAGTCGGGATCCGCTTTTCCGAACGTAAGAAACCCTATTTTTCTTCCGCTCGGCGGAACGGATCGGATGCAGACGGACAGACGGTCCGTCTGCATCCGATCCCCCATAGGGGAGAGCGGAGCAGAGACAGGGCGGTCTCTGCACTGTGTGCGGGGACCGCCCTATCCGCCGACAGCTCAGCGGGGATCCCCGCTGAGCTTTGGCGGACACACCCAGAAACGGTCCGCTCCGTGTGAAAGAGCCCGAATGCGGAAAAAAAATATTTTCGCTTCCATTGACTTCAATGGGAAAACTCGCTTTGATATGAGAGTAATTTGGATTACGAGCATACTCCTGGAACAGACTATGCTCGTAATCCGAGGTTCAACTGTACTTATAACCCCCAAACATACATTTTCTTTTAGCAGAGACCCTAGGGAATAAAATGGCGATCTTTGTAATGTCACAGTAATTGCGTAGCAGTTTTTCTAATGCAGTTTGTTTGGAAAAAATACACTTTAATGAATAAAAAAAAAAAATCAAAACACCAAATTTACCCAATTTTTTTTTTGTATAACGTGAAAGTTTATGTTACGCCAAATAAATAGATACTTAACATGTCACACGTTATAATCGCACGCACCCGTGGAATGGAGATAAACTACGGTACTTAAAAATCTCAGGCCCCGTACACACGAGAGAATTTATCCGCGGATACGGTCCAGCGGACCGTTTCCACGGATAAATCCTCTCAAAGATTTCCGCAGATTTCGATGCGATGGAGTGTACACACCATCGCATTGAAATCCGCGCGGAAATCCTCTGCCGATGACGTGTCGCGCCGTCGCCGCTATTATGACGCGGCGACGGGCGCGACGCTGTCATATAAGGAATTCCACGCATGCGTCAAATCATTACGACGCGTGCGGGGAATCCCTTTGGACGAATGGATCCGGTAAGTCTGTACAGACGAGCGGATCCATCCGTTGGAATGGATTCCAGCAGATGGATATGTTGTGCATCACAGCAAATATCCGATCTGCTGGAATCCATCCCAGAAGAGATTTCTCCGCGGAAACAGATCCGCTGGCGTGTACACACCATAGGATCTATCCGCAGAAACCCATTTGCTGGGATTTATCTGCGGATGGATTCTATCGTGTGTACGGGGCCTCAGAGGAGGTCTAGTGCTAGAAGTATTGCTCTCTCTCTCTAATGCCGCGTACACACGGATGTTTTTTGTCTTATGAAAGAAAACAACGTTTTTCAAACTTCATTTTAAAAAACGACGTTGCCTACACACCATCGTTTTTTCAAAATGCTCTAGCAAAGCGCGGTTACATTCAGCACGTACGGCGGCACTCTGTTTCATTCAAGCTCGCGTCATAACTTGCTTCTGAGCATGCGCGGGTTTAAAAACGTTGTTTTAGCCTACACACGGTAATTTTTTTATGACACAAAAAACGACGTTTTGAAAAACGGCATAAAAAATTTAAGCATGTTCGAACTTTTTTTCCCGGCATTTTTCAGAAGACATAAAACAAAGTTTTCCCCACACACGGTCATCACAAAAAACGACCGTGTGTACGCGGCATAAGGTTTGCGGCGATACCTTACGTGTGTGAGTGAGTGAGTGAGAAACTTATATAGCGCAGCACATGCAAACTGAATCGCCTCTGGGCGCTTAGTATCCTTTCCCTACTGTACTTTTGCCCTCAGAAAAGATGGGTTTTGAGTTTTTTTTCTGAAGGCCAGGTGATTCACCACCAACCGGATGCTGGTTGGTAGAGCGTTCCATAGTCTGGGTCCTTGGATTCCAAATCTTCGTTCTCCTTTGGACTTGTATCTGGCTTTGGGTATTTGGAGTAGATTTTGGTTGGTGGATCGCAGAATGCGATTGGGGTTGTTTTAATTGTTTTAATTTTTTCGCATAGATATTGGGGGGCATTTCCTTGAATACACTTATGCATTAGGCAGAGTGCCTTAAAAGTGATTCTGTATTTTACTGGCAACCAATGAAGGGATCTCAGTGAAGGTGAGATTGATTCCCATGGTTTTGGTGCGTGGTGCGAATACCATTTTCTTTTACGTGCGTCACTTACATATGCATTCACTTCAGTGCCCGAGCATGGAGGGATGGGGGTGCTTTAAAAAAAAATGTTTTCTTATTTTTTTTTACATATTTATTTATTTGTTATTTTATTCCGATTAGAAGGGATGTAAACATCCATATCCATTGTAATAGGTAAAACTATGACGTCCACTTTTAGGAGAGATCTGAGGTCAAAAACACCCTAACATTTTTCTTTAGCTATAAAAGCAAAAGATAAAAAAAAAACGTTTTTTTATTTTGATCTTTTGCTTTAAAACAAAATGTATTTACTTCCAACCTGGACCTGAAGTGACGTCATGACATTGCTTTGGTCCTCCAAGACCATAGAGGCGATGAAAGAGGATCTACTCTTTGATCGCCTATGGGAGCAGCTGGCCGCACTGTCGGATCGTTTCCCTCTATCTGAGCGCCACAAACTGAAAACACTCTTTAATTCATTTTTAATCTTCAAAGAAAACTCCCCCATCCATCCATGTCTCCATGTTTTATTTTGTTGAAAAATCAATTTGAAAAACACCGTCCATTCGCTGTCCATGGTTCCGAAACCTCATTACCGCTGTCCATGGTTCCGAAACCTCATTACCGCTGTCCATGGTTCCGAAACCTCATGACCGCTGTCCATGGTTCCGAAACCTCATTACCGCTGTCCATGGTTCTGAAACCTCATGACCGCTGTCCATGGTTCTGAAACCCCATGACTGCTGTCCATGGTTCTGAAACCTCATTACCGCTGTCCATGGTTCTGAAACTTCATTACCGCTGTCCATGGTTCTGATATCTCATTACCGCTGTCCATGGTTCTGAAACCTCATTACCGCTGTCTATGGTTTTGAAACCTCATTACCGCTGTCCATGGTTCTGAACCAAACGGGAACAAATAAGAGACATTCGTGGTCAGGGCTTACTTACACTTTGGGGTCCTTACACATTTGTGCTTTATGTTGCCACAACGCATTGCAATGCAACTGCTCTCTGCATCTTGCATTGCCGTGCCATTCATTATGACTGGCACCCAATGCAATGTAGAGCACAACACACTGCAGTGCTTCACAAGGCATATATAGAGGGGTGTGGTGCGCTGTTTCTTGAAAAAAAAAATGCCATGCACGCCTTAAACATTTGTTTTACGACCTAAACAGAACTGAAGCCATTGGATGAGCATGATAGTCAGGTAAGTATCATTTTCGGTAGGAGGTCGGCAGTGGAAGCCTCTAGATTTGTCTCAGCGCAGGTTTCCTTTAACAAAGCCCTGAGTCTTAAAATCTTGTTGTCGTTGCTGTCAGTGCCCCAACTGCCTTGCAATCAGCGTTCTGCCTATGTGAACACTACAATTGATGAGACAGAGGCAACAAGTGTGAAATTCATAGTAATGGCTGGACACATTTCCATATAAATAACATGCACACCCGGATGCTGATGGCTGCACCTTGGTGTAACGGTACCATAGAGGCTCCCTTATAAATCCCACCTACACCACATATTGTTTATATGCCCAGCTCTACTTAGCTCTGCCATCAAAGCTCAGCATCCTCTAATGCCTGAAATGAGACTTCATCATAGTATCGGGACAGCAACTGAGACCATTGTGCGGCAGCCAATCAAAAGTCAGCTTTTAAAAGCCCAACTATATTAATGCCCAACTCCAGCCAACACTTTTTTTTAGCTCTGTACAGAGGGGAAAAGAGCTGGAACTCCTATTAAATTCTTACTACTGCCAGTGTCCTTGGGACTTTCAGTTCCCATCAAGTGACAATGCAGGAACATAATTCTAAACGTTGTCACTAAAGGAGGTACCTAAACAAGGACCTTAAAGGCATATTCCACCCTTGCAACCATGATTCGTGGAGCATTCATTAGGCTCTCACCTTTTCCAGTGTCCCTGGAACAGCAGCTTACAGCCCCGTCAAGGGCGCCACGCAAATAATAACGCACGCAATTGGGAGAAAGTCGTCACCATAGGAAATGCCTGAACAAGGACCTTAAAGCAGGGGTGGCCAACCAGTGGTCCGGGGGCCACATGTGGCCCGCGGAGCCCTCTGATGTGGCCCGCGACCTTCTGCTCTGGAATGGCGGGTTGGAAAGCCCAGATCGCAGGTTGCCAACCTGCCATACCACAGCATCAGTGTTGTGAATGAAGCTGGTGGAAGAGGAAGAAAGCGGCTGCGGAGCAGAGCCCCATAAACCGATGCCCGACCAAATTGGACCCTCAATTCACCTCTATAGAGCGACAGACGTCCATTTACGCCCACCTACCTCCAATCCGAAAAAAAGAAGGGAAATCGTCCCCTTCCATCTGGGCGGATCAAAGGGCCTATAGAGTAGCCGTGACCTGTCATCTGCCCGCTCCGCTCATTGTGGCCCACGACTGGTTACCAAGTTGCTTAAGTGGCCCTCGCTCTTCAAAAGGTTGGGCACCCCTGCCTTAAAGGCATAGTCCTCTTTTGGGAACATGTTTTATGATACATCTATCAGGTTCTATACATCTATACATCTATACATCTATCAGATACATCTTGCCAATATCCCTGGGATAGATGCTTGTAACCCCCAACAAGGATACAAAGGACAACGGAGGAACACAATTGGAAGAAGGTTGTCACCATAGGAAGTGCCTGAACAAGGACCTTCAAGGCATAGTCCTCCTTTGGGACCATGTTTTATGGAAAATCTATCAGGTTCTTACTCTTGCCAGTGACCCTGGGACAGAAGCTTGCAACCACCATCAATGGGAAGGGAAAAAACAGGAACACAATCGGAAAATGTTGTCACCATAGAAAATGCCTGAACAAGGACCTTAAAGGCATAGTCCACCCTTGCAACAATGTTTCAGAGAGTATCCATTAGGTTCTAACCTCTATCCAGTGTCCCTGGAACAGCAGCTTGCAACCCCATCAAGGACACAAGTATCAACTTGGAGAAAGTTGTTGCCATAGGAAATACCTGAAGAAGGACCTTAAAGGCATAGTCCTACTTTGGGAACACGTTGGAAAGAAGCTTGCAACCTCCATTAAGGATGCAAGGGACAACACAGAAACACAATTGGGAGAATGTTGTCACCATAGGAGGTGATTGAATATGGACCTTAAAGACATAGTCCACCTTTGTGATCATGTTTCATAGAACACTTGTCAGATTCTTACTACTGCCAGTGTACCTGGGTACAGCCTCCATCAAGGACTCAAGTGACAACGCGCACAATTGAGAGAAAGTTGTCAATATAGGAAGTGCCTAAACTTTTGTGACCACTTTTGGGACCACGTTTTGTTGTATTACACCCATATTTAGGCTGTAACATGAAACATGACCATATTCCCCTGCCTTACAAACCCCCAAACGAGCCCTCCTCCCCACTCTCCTGAATTGTGTGGAGGTTGGGCAGCACTGTAAGAGGATGGGGGGCACTGTTGGAGGTTGGAGGGCTGGAGGCTTTGCAGCAGGCAGAAGGGTACTGTGGGAGGCTGTGCAGCACTGTGGGAGGTTGGAGGGGCATGGTGGGACACTGTTGGAGGTTGCAAGGTAGATATTTGCCAGCACACCAAGGATCAGCACAGAGTGGCATTCAAATGGGTAGTTTATTGCATGATCACAACACAAGAAAAGTGCAACTTTTTAGAGTCACGCAGGACCCCTTCGTCAGGCATGTGATCACATGCCTGACGAAGGGGTCCTGCGTGACTCAGAAACGTTGCACTTTTCTTGTGTTGTGATCATGCAATAAACTACCCATTTGAATGCCACTCTGTGCTATTTCTGAGAGCTTATACCAGGAACATGTGCGATGGGAATATGAAACATTACTGTTGGAGGTTGGGGGCACTATGGAGGGCTGGAGGCTTTTCAGAAGGCAGGATGGCACTGTGGGAGGCTGGGCAGCACTGTGAGAGGATGGCAGGCACCGCGGGACATTTGAGAACCATTGCTCTAAAGAACTTTCTGGTTATTTCCTGTTATGTACAGATACATTGTTACTTTTAGGCCTTGTTCACACAAGGCATACTATAGCGTACGCCCGTGCAAGAGTCATGTTTATCTGTACAGGGATGCACAGGTGTTCCGTCTATCACCATGCAGGCAGACCAGTTCATGCCAATTGGGATGCAGCGGCTGTAGAGAAACATCTGCTTCTCCCAATTTGACATCTGTGCTGGTGCGGGTACATGTCCCTGAACGCACGCTGTTTACATTCGGAGACTTGCACCCATGTGGATGTCAAACTGGGAGCAGCAGCTGTGATTGTGCTACAATATGGTACACCCCATGGGAACAGGGTCTTATTCCTTCTGTAAACTTGTAAAGCCTTCTAGAATTTTGCTGTAGATGTCATGATAGTCTTATATAGTAAGTACATAGTAAGTAGGAGGGTAGCAGCTGGTAACTCACAGGCAGCATCACCAAGAACTCCCTCTTCTTTCCAATAGATTCTGCAAAGAGAGGAGGAGAGAAAATGTGGAGCTGTCTGGGGTATTCTAAGGAGCCCTGACCAATCCCCAATTTGGTATGTCCCATGGGAACAGGGTCTTATTCCTTCTGTGAACTTATAAAGCCTTCTAGAATGTTCTCTCTCTCTCTCTCTCTCTCTCTCTCTCGTGCTCTACCATGTACCATATGGTAGACTTTAGATATGAGGAATGCAAGATAGATAGATATGTAGCACCCTCTAGGTAGGTAGGTGCTAGAGGTAGGATTTTTGTGGACAGGTAAATTTTGGTAGGCCTGGCTGGCAGTCAGGCCTGTTTGTTTTGTTTCATTTTGGGCTGGGAGTGGCTCAGGGTAGCAGCTGGTAACTCAAAAGTAGCATCCCCAAGACCTCCCTCTTCTTTCCAGAAGATTCTGGAAAAGAGAGGAGGAGAGAAAATGTGGAGCTGTCTGGGGTATTCTAAGGAGCCCTGACCAATCCCCAATATGGTATGTCCCATGGGAACAGGGTCCTATTCCTTCTGTAAACTTATAAAGCCTTCTAGAATTTTGCTGTAGATGTCATGATAGTCTTACATAGTAAATACATAGGGCCAGATTCACAGCAGAAATACGCCGGCGTATCTACTGATACACTGGCGTATTTTCAAATTTGCCGCGTCGTATCTTGATTTGGAATCCTCAAACCAAGATACGACGGCTTTTGGCATAGATCCGACAGGCGTACGGCTTTGTACGCCTTCGGATCGTAGGTGTAATTCTCCGGCGGCCGTTGGGTGGAGTTTGCGTCGTTTTCCAGCATCGGGTATGCAAATTAGCTGTTTACGGCGATCCACGAAGGTACGCGCGTTCGTCGCATTCTCTTACGTCGGTTTTTCCCGTCCTAAAGTTAAGTGTGCTATTTAGATGGTGTAAAATTACACCATCCATGTTAAAGTATGCCTGTCATTCCCGCGTCAAATTTTATTTTTTATTTTTTTGCGGAAGACGTCCGGGAATACGAAAGTACGTTACGCACGTCGCCGTTCAAAAAACACGTCGGGGCGCCGTAATTTCGCGCAAAGCACGACGGGAAATTTCCAAACGGAGCATGCGCAGAACATTCGGCGCGGGAACGCGTCTAATTTAAATGGTACACGCCCCATTTGAATTAGGCGGGCTTGCGCCGGACGGCTTTACGCTACGCGGCCGAAAGTTTACACGCAAGTGCTTTGTGAATCAAGCACTTACGCTGGAAACTTGCGGCGGCGTAACGTAAATGGGATACGATACGCCCCCTGCAAATCTACATGAATCTGGCCCAGAGTAAGTAGGAGGGGCTCAGGGCCAAATCAAATGTGTAATAATAATCAGAGAAGGGGTGAGGTCAAGTGGCGCACAGCCAGATACTTAATGAATGTAAATGGAAGAAAGCTAAGAAGAAGGAGGCAAAGAGCTTGAGTTTACTTAACATCTAGACAGCAGCTTTTTATATCACTGTATGTAGCAATCATATTCCTCTGTAGGGAAAATAATGACACATGGCATCGTTTAGAAGTGAGCATCCCTTTAAGAGTGCTCTGGCTGGAAGTGTGTATGTGGCGGTAATGTGCTTTCCCTGGGGTTGGCAATGTTTGCAGAATGAGTCGTTCAGTCCAGGGCCCCGTGTTGTGCTCATTCCTCTTTTACGCCAATTACACTCATTTGTTACTGGGGCGAAGGTTGTTCCTATAGCCACATCTGAAGGTGCCCATTTCACATTTCCGCTACATGTCAGAGACTACAGGCTGTACCGTCACACGCATGAGAGCTCTGATACCTGGGAACACACATCACATCACAACACCTCCATACACATAGAAAGTTCTGACTCACACCGAGAAGGGATGACATTCAATCTACAGACCACAGAGGAGCGTCATACTGGGATCAGCTGGGTGACAGCGGACTGCCACGAGAGAGAGAGAGTGAGAGAGAGAGAGAACATTGTTGGATAGCTGGATGGAATGATGAATAGATATTTATTTATTCATCTATTTTCCTGACATCTTTCTATGATCTATTAATTGGTCTATCTATTCATCTTTCCATCCAGCTATCCAACCAACAATGTTCTCTCTCTCTATAGATAGATAGATAGATAGATAGATAGATAGATAGATAGATAGATAGATAGATAGTCGATTGGATAAATGGATAGATAGAGCAATAGATAGATAAATCAAGGATAGATACTATGGGCCAGATTCTCGTAGAATCCGCGGCGGCGTAGCGTAAGCCATTTACACCACGCCGCAGCAATTTACTGGAGCAAGTGCCGTATTCGCAAAGCACTTGCTCCGTAATTTGCAGCGGCGTAGTGTAAATGGCCCGGCGTAAGGCCGCGTAATTCAAAGGGGGCGGTTTGTATTTAAATTAAGCAAGCCCCCGCGCCGATCGAACTGCACATGCGCCGGCCGTAAAAATAGCCCAGTGCGCATGCTCCAGTCATGACGGAAAACGTCAATGAAGCCGACGTGAGCGTCATTTACGTAAAGCTCTATTCGCGAACGACTTAGTAAAACGACAGAAAAAGACGATGCTGTCCCGACGCCATACTTAACATGGCATACGACGGACCTTCGTAAACTTACCCCTCATATAGCATGGGTAAGTTTACGCTTAGGGAAATGACGTAAACGACGACGAGGCGGCGCAAAAACGTTCGGGAATCGGCGTATCAGGCTCATTTGCATAATCAAATGAGAAATCGTCGTAAACGCCATCTAGCGGCCAGCGTGGAATTGCATCTAAGATCCGACGGTGTAAGTGACTTACGCCAGTCGGATCTACGCCGTATCTATGCGTAAATGATTCTAAGAATCACTCGCATAGATACCCGGGCTCAGAAACAGAGATACACCGTTGTATCTCTTTATCTCTTTTGAGAATCTGGCCCAGTATATAGATAGATAGATAGATAGATAGATAGATAGATAGATAGATAGATAGATAGATAGATAGATAGATAGATCAAGATATCTATCTATCATCTATTCTCCCATCCAATCTATCTATCTATCTATTGTAAGGGGTTAGCTCGGTAGCGGGGTGTGTGACCCCCTGGATGGGTTCACTACACACTGAATTTATACAGACTGGGAGTCGAAGACGGTTGAAAACAAAGATTTTGGTTTATTCATCCATCTTGCTGGAAACAAGTGCAAGCATCCAAACAGCATAAACAAAATCAAACATAAAATAAACCCTGGCCACTTGGGGCGTCTACCTTCACCACACAGGAACCTATCTAGGGAGTCTGGCACAGCCTACTGCTGGGTAGACACTGCTGGTCATACAGCAGAAAACAAAAGTCTTTTTGATTTTTATCACACAGAAAAATCAACAGCACCTCACCTCTTCAGAAGACTTTCTGTTCACTGCACTCCTTCACTCAGAAAGCCTCAGGATGCAGCAATCAGTAGTAATCCTCTGGATTACTTAGGCCCCTTTCAGACTGGGGCGGGAGCCGCGGTGGCGGTATAACGCCGCTAAAAATAGCGGCGCTATACCGCCGGGATTGCCGCGGGAATCAGCCGCTAGCGGTGCGGTATTAACCCCCGCAAGCGGCCGATAAAGGGTTAATACCGCCCGCAATGCGCCTCTATAGAGGCGCATTGCGGGCGGTATTGCCGCGGTTTCCCATTGTTTTCAATGGGAAGGAGCGGTGAAGGAGCGGTATACATGCCGCTCCTCTCACCGCTCCAAAGATGCTGCTGACAGGAGATTTTTTTTGTCTCCCGCCAGCGCATCGCCTCAGTGTGAAAGCCCTCGGGCATTTACATTGAGTCTGCAGTGAAGGAGTTTTTCAGGCGGGATAGCAGCGCTATTTCTAGCGCTGTACTGCCTGAAAAACTCCTCAATGTGAAAGGGGCCTTATAGAGGCCTTAATTGCCTCATTCTGAACAGCTGAAGTTTTTTAAACGCCCTTAAACCTTTCTGGCTACTTCTACAGCCGACACCCG